>NW_009661373.1:938374-940444 GCF_000708025.1 Charadrius vociferus | reverse complement strand
CCAGCTGGATTTAAATCCATTGAGCACTACTCTTTGGGACCTTCCAGTCAGCCAGTGCTTGATCCAGCAGATCATATGCTCATCCAGGCCGTGTGAAGCCAGTTTTTCCTCGAGAATTGTATGGGGGACAGTATCAAATGCTTTCCAAAAGTCCAGGTATACAATATCAACAGCCTTTCCCTTGTCCATTAATCTGGTTATCCTGTCATAGAAGGAGATCAGGTTCATCTGGCAGGGACTACCCAGTTAGCCATGACTTCCTGTAAATGATGGAAAGTGGTTTGGAGAGCACATCTGCCAACTCTTCAGCACTCTTGGGTGTAGCCCATCCGGTCCCATAGACTTGTGTGCATCCAAGCGGCATAGCAGGTCACTGATCTCTTCCTCTTTAATCATGATGCTCTCATTCTGCTTCCCCTCCCTGTCTTCTAGCTCCTGAGGCTGGGTGTCCAGGGAACAGCTAGTTCCACTGCTAAAGACTGACCTCCTCTCAATTATGCCTCTCAATAAGAACCTCCTTTCAATTATGCCTGCTTCATGGGTACTTTTTTTTTGGTTTTTATAAGGATTTTAGCAAGTGTAGGGACTTTCAAGAGCATCTAAGTAACATAAGAGCACAAGTCCCTGTATATCCTTTAAGATTTTTCTGCATCATATTTGGGAAAAAAAAAATACCATGGAAATGATATATGAATGATCTTTCTAAAAGACCTTATTAGCTGAGATCTGGCACAAAACTTCAGAATTTAGGCAACTCCATAGCAATGTATTGGTATCTAACTTTTGTCCATTGAAGTCCCAGTTTCCCCCTAATTTGGATACATATTGCTGCTTCTTGGCTCGTACTTGGTCAAGTACTTTTTTTCAGGGTTTGCAAACTCTTTCAGCTTACCAAAATGGCAAAAAAGTAGCATGTTAAAGAAAAAGCTGGTGCAAAAAAAGAGGTGGAGAGAGGACCATGTTAGCTGAACATCAAAGGGTTCAGCAAATGCAAAATGTCAATATTGATATAATTCTGTGGCTTAATTCCCCTTTGTCTCCTCCAGTTGTTCATGACTTAATTCATTTCACTAGCCCAGCAACCCTGTAAATGTAACATTGCCACTACTAATTGCCAGCCACCGGCTTAGTAGTATTAAGTTTGTAATGCCTCAGGCCTGAGACTTGTCTGGTTTTGTCTGAGCTTTTCTTGACCTGTCTAGAGTTTTGTTTTTACTTGGTTTATCTGAAACAACATTTTTCTAATTAGCATGTGGTCATGCTTAATTTGTTACGATTTTTATATAGATAGTGGTAGCAAGTAGTTTTTCTGTGTAAAACAGTATTTGTGGCTCTAACAGATATTAATGTAGCATAGAGAAATAAAAGCAAGGGCCTTGAAAGTAAGGCCACAGCATGCAGTGGGAATAGGAACAGGCATGGGATGATAAGATGGAAAGCACAGGTTGTTATTGGAGTTTGCAAGGCTATGAATAACTCACCAATAATCAGTGAAAGAAATAGGACCTGGACAAAAACAGTTATAGGAATAACAAGAGAACAAAGAACAAGCACTCAACATAAGTAAAATGCATCTGGTATACTATCCATACATTTGGATGTGATGTGGAGATGCAGACCAGTAAATAAAGATCAAAGTGTAAAAGTCTGTTAGACAAATACTCCAAAGTGAATCCTAGAGGAAGGAGGAAGAAGCAACTCTATTATACACATCTCACTCCTTCCAGCAAATACTTATGACTTGCTGGAATTTCCCCCTTCCTGTTTGTTGATAACCAGTACTGTAAACTCTTGGTACCTAGAGAGGGTACCATAATGGTGAGCATAACACCAGAGGAAAAGTAACAGCAGCTAGGAAGTGTGAGTGTAGCATTTTTAGCCAAATTATTGTTATTGAGAGTTTTTCTACAATTTTCTACTTTCTTTTCTTTTTTCTTTTTTTTTTTTTTCTCTTTCTCATTTTTGTATTAACTATGTTCTGAATAATAACAATTCTCTAACTAAACAGTAAAGGTTTTCATTACACTAATAATAATAAATTGTTGACTTTCCTTCTTGGTGTGTTTTCTT
>NW_009661373.1:929312-938306 GCF_000708025.1 Charadrius vociferus | reverse complement strand
GTCCTGTGGTATTAAACCTGTAAGCTGCTGCTCTGTAGAAGCAAGAAACCGTCGTGTTTTGTGTATCAAATTTATCAGCTCCCCTTGAATGCTTTTGATTTCTTGGGGCAGTCAAAATGGCACTAAATACCAATGTATGTACAACTGAATTAAGCCTTCTGTCTTTAGATGGTATTCTGGGAAACAAACACATTTAGTCTAGGAAAATATTATCTTTCCCATGAAATTGCAGTAGTTTTGATCTTCTTGACATTCTTGAAATAAGGTTTCTTTTTAATCTTCTTTTGTAGATAAGAAACATTATTGAGATAAAAATGGTAGTATTCTTCTCAGTTATCTTCTATTCTTTAAAATTTTGCCAAAAAAATAAAAAATAAAAATAGGTACCTTAGAAAGCCAAAGGACAAAGACACACACCCCAGAGGACATTTCTCTACTATCTTATCCTATACCAAGGTTAATTTGCAAGATATGTGGGAGGAATTGCCCTCAGCAGAGGTAGCCTAGATGACAGACTTAATCCAGATGCTTGCTTGAATAGTTCTTTCAACTATGTATAGCAAATTTTAACTCTTTAATTAAAATGATGAATTTGAAACACTAGTTTTTGCACAGCACATATATAAACAAAGATGTAGATCCAAATCCCAATAATGCAGATAAACTAGGAGATGGCTGCCTGAATAAGCATGTACTTAGGAATTTTCTATCTAAAAATTCTTTAAATCAACAGGCAGCATGTCACATGCCAGTGATTAAAAAATAGGCAAACAAACAAACAAAAAACAAAACCCCCAAACCTGCTTAAAATACTGTCTGTAGAAAAAAATAAAAAAAGAGAAAGGAAGTGGCATAGGTATGCAAATAGAGAAAGGAAGTGGCATAGGTATGCAAATAAGATGAGGTAAATTCTAAGTGAGATGAATGTATTGTCTCCATTTTCGATAAAGATATTTGTTTAGAGCTCAGAGATAAGGTAGGATAACCAAAAAAAGCTTAATGAAATTAGATGGAGGGATCAAATAATCTCCATCTCTTGATTCTGAAAGAACACAAACATGATATTTGAGGTCTGGTAATTAATTTTTTTAATAAATCTATAAAGTCATGTTTATCACCCCAGAATAGCAAACATATTGAATATATCTGAAAAAAATAAAAAGACATCTGCCTAACCTTACATGTCTGACCTCAATGTTATACAAGGCCTTAAACCAATTTTTTAATAGAAGTGTAATTATATATTTGAAGATAAATGAGCAATGGGCTAAAATACACTGTGAGTTAAACAAAGATAGATTTTGCTAGATTGTCTGAAACTGTCTTCATAACATTGCAACATTATCAACTGCTAAAATTCATTTGATGTCACCTATCTGAATATTGCTAATGCATATTTTTCTAAATAAGAAACTACTTGTTTGACTAGAGACAACTGATATTTACTAATTTCAGTTATGAAGAAATTACAAAGTGAGTAAGGAGTATGCTAAAAGACAAACTATAAGAAAATGTTGAATGGGAGATTATAGTGCAAAGAAATTACTTGCATTGAGAATCAGTTGTTTTTGAAAATAGTCTTTAGTTTCATCTTTTATTTTCTATAATGAACATCCATTTTCTAATGATTGAAGCTTGGTCTGGCAAAATGAAACGTAACCAAATTACATCAAGAGTTATAGACAAAGGAAGGGAATGAGCCATATAAGAAAAAAGAATTATTTTTTTTCAAAGGACAGACATGTATAAGTTGATAGTAAATACATTTAGGTGGGAAAATCACATGCTCACACACACACAAATGTAATCCTCATATGAGTACTTTTCCTTGGGCAATGTCTGATGATAGAAGAGTAAAAAAATAATTAAAAAAAAAAACCAAAAAACACAAAACTGCTTTGAAGATGAATATAAAAAATTTTGGTAAACTTATGAAAAAGGATGGTAGAACCTGTCAAAGTAGGATATTGGGTGCCACCACTGAGGAGGTGCTTTTCAAACCTACATTTTAACTATTTCTAAAATATTTATCTGCTCAGATGCCCTTCCTTTCAATTAATGCTGATGTACAGACAGAACAAAGTGGGTTGAGGAACCAACATTCAGGTAGAGATGTATATAGAATCGGGAATTTAATTTAGTTTAAATTAACATAAAATATACAAGTTCAGCTTCATACTCCTAAAAATTACCATCAACAGGTCCTATTGTTAAGGAGATACTTCTTGTATGATATCAGTTTACACTTTATAGTAGTTAAATATTTACCACACATTATGTAAAAGTGATTTCTCATTACTCTGTCTTTGTACTTAGAAACATAGTCATGATGCTTGGTCTGTTAAGGCTACAAATTTGGGTCATAAACTTTGAATTTGTCGATGGTGAAATAGGTGTTTTTTCAGGGTGCTGCCCATTTATAGACATGTTTATGAACATTACTTGAATGTGCTTGTGTGCTGTGTGCACGATTTGTTGGGGTTTTTTTTTAGTGTCTCTGAGCATGTGTTGGTTGTTTTGTTCATTTGTTATCTTTTGGGTTTTAGCCTGGATATTCATACTGAAATATGTGGGTTAAACAATGATAGATTTTATATTTTTTTTTAAATATATTATATTAAGGACTCTATTTTGGTAAAAAAAATTATAAAGGTATTGCTGTATGCTTAGTTTGTACCCACAAATGCTGATTACAGCTGAATTTTTCATATAGATAATTTCTAGCTCAAATGAAAATACAAAAGTTATTTTTATGAAATTGTAGTTCATGGAAAGCACTGTAAAATATTTTGCAACAGCACTTATTTAACATTACATAGCTGACAGCTTCCATGGTAAGTGAGGGTGCACTCAACTCAGTAAACCACAATAGATTTGTACACAGTATGTAAGTATAATATAATTAAGATTATTTGTCAGCAGAAGCACAGCTTACAATTATTTTACGATCATCATCATTATCTAGCATGGACTGTATTACAGTGGCACCACTGACTTAGCCAATGTTAAGAATGTATTGGTGTTTCCTTTAAAATCCATATATTAACAAGATTGTAACAAAGCTGTTCTAAAATTACTATAGACTGTAACCTAACAAAGGAAGTTAAAAGAGAATCCTTAATAGCAAATGGGTTTTAGTTTAGAAAAAAACTTCATAAACTTTTGAAGTTTACAGTGCAGTTCCTTTTCTTTCCTGCTTGATTTCTATTGGTTTTCTAGTATGCATATGAAAAAACTGTGATATCATTCTTTTTGCACAGCCACTATTTTTATTAATCTCCCATGGTACACTTCTAATCAAATGTATTATTCCTGAAGGATACTATAAAAAATAAGTTTAGATATTCTGACATTTCTTGAATTCTTTCCTAATTATCTTTTCTTAGAGAGGTGTGAAGCTCGCTCTCTCTTTCATCACTCCCAGCAACATGAAACTATTAAAATAATACAAGGTGTAGTCAGCCAAACACAATTTGGCTTGGAAAGCCAGTTGGACAAGAGGTTCTCCAAGTGGAAAAGCGGTCATTTTTCATTAATATCCTAAACGCTACTGAAATTAACTGAAACTAACAGTAAAAGTAAATATAGGATGTTAAGAGTAAAAAAAAGGTGTTTCACAGTTAAAATTATACTGACAGTCAGGACATAAGGACCAGATTCAAAGTATAACTTAGTATCTGAAATGGAATGAGGTGTTTAAGTCAAATATTGTGATTCTTTTTTTGCACATATAAATTCTATAAACTTTTTTTGTGTGGAGTTCGCACATTTCACTTTTTAACCTGAGGATTGATGAGAGTTGTCCCTTCATCATTAGGGCTCAACTGATTCAACAAAGATCAGCATTCAGTATCTAGCTCATGCTTGCAGTGAATGGGGATCTAGAAGATAGAAACAGAATGAATCTCATTTGATTTTAGCAAAAAAAAAAAAACCAAAAAAGAACCCAAAAACCATATTGGTGATTGCATCTATAGTTAAGCAAAAAAAGCAGCTACTTCCGGAGAGCAATTTATCCACTCCTAAAACAGGGTGCAATCACCCTCTGAACTTTATTATTTTCCTTCTTTGATTATGAAAGGATTTTCTAGATATAGCTTTCCACATGAGGCACTTTGTTTCAGTACTTTTTGCTGCACGCCATTACTCTTCAAGCATGGTATACATAACTTAAAAGTGTAAAAATATTATTAGCTGGCACAGAAAAGATACTAGGTTTCTAGGACCTATGAGGCTAAGCACTAATATGGAAACCGCTCTGATAAAATAAGCAAAGGGTCTTTGTTTGCCAGGCAAGCATCTGTCATGAGGTGAAGGGTTGGTCTCTGTGCTCCCTGGAATGGGTCATACATGCTTATTTATTTGTTTGTTTGTTTTTAAATTGTAAATATTTTGCAGGCAATTGTCTTACACTAAATACCTAATTTAAGATGGGTAAAATTAGATCCGATTAATCCTGCTGCTTGTTTTTGGTGTCCTTTGTAAATTAGATTAGAAGCTGTGTACTGAAGATGACTGAATCTTAAAGAGGCATCCCTCTGCTGAAATCCTTTGAAACATTTAACATTATTGGTGCTCCCAGACCACCTACAGTGGATGTAAGTAGGGCTTAATGGATCGTTGCTCCACAAGACGTGGGTGTGATGAACATAAATTTTTGTTTTATTAGCTTCAAAACTTCCTTTCTACCTCTCTAGCTGGGATGCAAAATGTCAGGCCCAGAATAAGCTGGATAGGAATGCTTAAGGACTCATCTTTTTGACAATGTAGCACTTCATTGTAAAAGATGATGTTTTGGAGATATTTCAGGGCTCTGAAGGAAGTAGCTGTTTTGCAGTGGCTAGGACACATAGAAGGAAATGTGGGTTCAAGCCCATTCTTCACTGGCTATTTCTGTTTTATCCTGTAATTGTTTAATGTAAAATGCAGAAACAATGCTGGGAGACAGAGAGAACTCTTATACATATAAGTGGAATATAAGTAATTAGCCTTCTGCATCTGTTGGACCCACTAGACAGCTGCTCCAGGAACTCACACATCTGTTTGGGGACCCTCATTCTAATTTTCTTAATGAGTGTGTTCTTACACATCACTGTCCTTCACATCGAAAAGGTTGTCTCATTTCCTGATTTTACACCCTGATATGGAGAGAAAGCACGTCTGCTTAGTCTTCATTCTGCTAGGCTAAATAAGTTGACCTGTCTTAGTGTACTCTTACATGAGGAGCTGACATTCCCCAGGTAATTTGGTAGCCCTTCTTCGTACTAACTCTGCTATGAAACCATCACTTGTGGACTAAGATGATCAAAGTTATATCGGGGTTTTGTGGTTTTGTTGGTGTTTTTTTTTTAATCTCTTTTAACTCTTACCCTAACTCTAACTCTTTTTCTGTTCACTTTGTAAAACCATGAACCTTGAGTGTGTATTTATGCAGCACTTACTGCAAGCCCCTTACTTAGATCTTATTAACTGATGCTGTCGTAAAATAAAAAGCATCTGACACCATTTATATAGTAACAATCATGTCATTGCACTTCCTCAGTTCTCTTGCTCCTTTCTGTTCTGATTCTCTGAATAATGGTTACATAGAAAATATTTCTCCTTTGCTATTCATTTGATTTATTTGATTTTATGTAAGAGGACCTGGTTTATCTCTTCTTTTTTGTATCTTTTTTGTTCAAGACAGTTTTTCTATTTTTGTGAAGGTCTGAATTGTTTCCATTTGAAGTGCAAAGGCTTGTTACTACTATTTACATATTAAATGGGTCTTTTTGTTAGAATTCTACTTGGCCTTTGAGTCAATCTTATAATGAATGAAAAAAGTATGTTCTTTAATACAATGCTATTCTGCAAATAGAGCAAAGACAAAGTTCAAATGTTCATCCCTCCCAGTCTTTATTATCTCTACTATTGTTTCATTTAGAAAAGATTTGTTTGTGGTTTTTTTAATAGAAATGAAAAAGGCTTTTCATAATGTTTGACTGTTCTATTTATGCTATTCCACTGCAGACTACTTTAGCTCTTCTACACAATTTCACATAATACTATTTTATGCTAATTAGTTTCAGAACATCAATATGTCAATTGCACAGTAGCTCATGATCAGAAAAAGTTTTCATGACAAATATTATGACTACTAAATTATGTGGTGTTGTGGTTTAATCCAGCGGTGCTGGGAGCCATCTGTTTTTGAGGGCGCTGGGGCACCGGCTGCTCGGCTCCCACTTTTCCACCCCTTATTCTATACCATCTATGTCATGCCCAGGTCATAAAGTTTCCAATAAATCTCAATTAATCACCACCACCTTTCCTGTCTTTTGATATATGCAAACAGATGTAATTCCCTTAGTTTATGAGCCATTCCTCTAAAATGTCCATTGAGTTCCTTTAGTCCATGACTTTGGTTTCCATCTGTCATAATAGTCCTTCAGGGCAGGACAGATGGTATGTGGTGTTGGATTATTGCATGCTGAAACCCATTGTCATTCCATCACTGTTGTGCTTGCCTGGTTCTGTCATCACTGTACTTTACTCGATTTCATCAGAATTCATTCTTCATTAATCTGAGTAATTCTTACTGTAATACCATTGATATGACGTACAGCAACCATAGTAGTGATGACATACGGCATTATATAGCAATTAACATCATACAATTCAACTCATTGCCTATTCTCACCCAAAATCAAATCCCCTTGAGGGGGATATTTGATGGGACTTCCCCATCCTCCCACATTAAACCATCAAGTGCAGCCAGGTCCTTGAAAAAAAGCAATCCCATGGATGTTTTTTCCTTTGCCCAAGGCAGGAATAACCCAGACTATCTTCCCCAGCATATTTTTGATGTGTACTACAGGGACTTTATCCCTTTCAACATTATGTAAATATTTTGATTGGGCTAGGCCAGTTTGATTGGCAGATGCCCTACAGTCCAGTAAACCCGGTTGTCTCTTTTCCCCACCTGGCTTCAGGCAGGGCCCCTCTAGTCCTGGTCATAGTATTTATTATTCACTTCTTGTAAATATGAATCAGAAGCCCATTTATTAAGATAGGAAGTAAGATCAGCCCTTCTACTCTGTCTGGGGAGCTGCCCTCCAGAAACTGGAGCAGTAATTTTCCCGGAAGAACCCCCTTCTGACTTTGTTTTTCCTTGCAATTTATAGACCCATGCCTCTAGGGTTGAGGTGGATTTTCCATCCCACTTCCTCATGTCCTCTACATGGTCCCACAGGTAAAACCACGGGGTGGCCTGTGGCGTGTACCCGCTATATCGTCTTTCTTGAGCAGAGGAGTGCTTTATCTTAATAGTTGAGATGCTGGTCTATACAGGCGGGGAGTAAGACATACCCTTTTTGAATTGTTGGAACTCTCAGGACAGTTTCTCCACAGCTGAGACACAGGACTATAGGGAGGAAGAGAAACTTTATTGTTATTGCTCGAGTTGGCCAGCCAATTCATCCTCCATTTGTCTCTCTCCATCATTCCAGGTCATTACTGCCCATGAGTTGGCATATGACAATGATGCGCTCCATAAAAACTTTGACCACATGGGTAATGTGCACTTGACTTCATCTGGAACTTTGGATTACTGCTTTTTGTCCAGGTCATCATAAATCACCTCCAGCATGGCTCCACGCACCCTGCCATTCATAACTACCCAGCCTCAGGGTAGATCTCTGGGTGGTGTTCTTATATAGTTGTTTAATGTTAAACAAGTCATGAAATGCATTCAGGAGACATACCAAGAGGAACATGACGGTTTTAATGTCCCAAGGATATTCAAAATTCTCAAGAGTTATTGTAACTAGCCTGGAGGAGAATGGGAAAGTGAAAGAGAAAGAGAAGGTGAAGGAGCAGGGGAAAGTGTTCCCCCTTGTCTCCCCCGTAGATTGGCTTTTCAAGGAGAAAAGGTAAAGAATGTAATGATTAATAGTTCCATATGGTTCCAGAGATGGTTCCAGAAGTATGGAGATGATGGCAATGCTGAGTACGAATGCCAGATTAGTCTCATGATCAGCAATTTTATCATATCATAAGCCAGAGTTACACAGTACAGCAAAATGATAACCTTCATCCAGCCCTCAGAGATGATAAACAGCACAACACAGAACATGTATGGCAAGTAAGGTGTTACAAAACACGACTCTGAAAATAAGCACAACGACTTTGGGAGCAAATAGATCAACACTGTGACCAGAGACTATTAAATTATTATAACGAATGCTTATAAAAAAAAAAAATTGTTTTAACATGCTGTGGTCAGATCTGTCATTATCTCGACCCTTCATACCACACTTTGGGTGCTAAAAAGGACCGTTGTTTACCCTGGAAGGCAGCTAAACACCACACATTTATTGGCTCATTCCCCTACAATGGGATGGGGTAGAGAACAGGAAAAAAGGCAAAACTTGCTGGTTGAGATAAAGGCAGTTTAATAGGACAGAAAAAGAAGGGAAAGTAAGAGTAATGATAAAAGAATGCACAAAACAAGTGATGCACTATGCAATTGCTCACCAACCGCTGATTGATGCCCAGCCAGTCCCCGAGCAACGGCCCCCAACCCCCCAGCCAACTGCCCCCAGTTTTATTGTTCAGCATGATTTTATATGGTATGGAATATCCCTTTGGCCAGTTTGGGTCAGTTGTCTTGGTTGTGTCACCTCCCAGCTTCCTGTGTACCCCCACTCTGCTTGCTGGCAGGGCAGTGTGAGGAACAGAAAAGGTCTTGCTGTCAGGGCAGATGAGAAGCTGAAAAGTCCTTGACTTAGTGTAAGTAATGCTCAGCAACAACAAAAACATCAGTGTGTTATCAATATTATTCTCATCCTAAATCCAAAACCAGCACTATATCAGCTACCAGGAAGAAAATTAACTATATCCCAGCTGAAACCTGGAAACACAGTCTACAAAATACCTAGCTATACACCTATACGTAACAAAAAAAAAAAAAAAAAAAAAAAAAAAAGAAAAAAAAAAAAAAAAAAAAACAAAAAA
>NW_009661373.1:923368-929226 GCF_000708025.1 Charadrius vociferus | reverse complement strand
GGAAAAAAAAAAAAAAAAAACACAAACACACAACAAAAAAACCAAACCAAGCAAACCCAAAACAAACAAACAAAAAACCCCAAACCCACAAAAAATATTAGGTAGTTTAAGTAAGCATTCAGAAATTAAGACAGCAAAAATTTTAACTTCCCAGACAAATTTTTTTTTCCTTTTTGTCTACTTAAGAGATTATATTTAAATTATTAAATACTATTTCCACAGTTTTACAGAGCAGGTGGGAAGAAGGAAGAAATTGAAAACTGTGAAAGTAAGACAAGACTGATCTTGGTTAATCTTTTTAATATATGGGAAAGATGTAGAGCTGAGAAAACAAAGGGATTTATCTACTGTAATTTGTGCAAGTAAAATTTAGACTAGGAAGAGATTCCTTGATAGTCAAGAGAAACACCTCCAGAAGATGACTCATCTCATTTGGAACAGGTTTGATGAATAATACTTTGGAGGTGACTGTCTCTCTTTACTGATTAGAAATAAAGCTCCAACAATTTGCTTTAACTTCAATATGTAGTTTAGATTAGATGGATCTCAGCCTAAGAGAGGCTACAGTATGAACTGGTTAATATTTCAGATTAAACTAATGCTGCGTGACTAATTGATTCAGATTACTGCAAATCTCTTGAATTCATACTTACTTAAATCTATCCAGTTGAAGTCAGAATGCTGCAGATGTTGGGGTTTTTTTCAGCATCATTTCATGCTTTAGGAGGAGGAAGCTATATGATGGTCCAAGTCCAAATGCAGTTCTCATGTTTGGGTTATTTTGTGCAAGTGGATATAGACCTGTTTTACCATGAGGGCTGATGACATAGCTCTCAGACAGATGTCCCACTGACAGATGAGATGACAAAGTCTTTGGGAAGAAGGGATTTCAGGGCTAATGCCCTCCAGGTCTGGGATCAGTTTTGCTTTCAGTGATTCCTCACAGTGGAGTGTTGCAGTCTCCTGTAAATTATCATTACTTACAACTTAGTTGTAGAAAACTCTGTCCTCTTCATTCTTCAAGTTCTAGAGATTGTGTCCTGGGGACCTTGGCTCAAATATAGGTTACACCTGAGTAAAACTGAAGACAAAATAAGACATATAAGAAAGAGCAAGACAGTTACCATCAGAGTAAAAATTTCCTACCGAGTTATGCACCTCTGGAAACCTTTAATATCCAACTTTCTACTGCGATTAATTCTCATCTTATGTGGTCCATCAAATATTTTAAGTTGCTTTGTCCCTGAGGTTACTCCGGTAAGTGGATATGTGCCATGCAAGACAGAATACGTTTATCATATATAATACCTTCAAATCTAAATCTAAAAATTGACTAGCTGAGTTCCTCACAAATCTCAGCATATCTCCCATCCTAACAATGCAAATTGAAAACATTTATAAATATATCAATTTTACACTTGTATTACTGTAACAGAAATGTAAAAAAAAGGTGAGAAATTTACTGTTGCGTATGGAGAGAAATAATGCTGATACATGAAATATTTTTTCCCTCTCATGTACTCTCTACCTCTCATTACTCCAATTCATCACTATGCTTTTAATTTATTTAAATTCCCACAACTTATTCAAGCATTCTGCAAATTCCAACTACCAAAATATATGCTATTGAATACTCTCCCATTTAACACACAAGGAACTTAGGTCTTAGTAGTTCCTTATATTTAAACCTAAGCCATATTTATATTCCAGTGAATTCGTGTGTCAGGAAAGGCTGACCCTTTTCTGTTTCCCCAGTGCCTAATTATCAGTTGAAAAGATGGAGATTTGTACTGGTTTTGGCTGGGACAGAGTTAATTTTCTTCATAGTAGCTTGTAGGGTGTAATGTTTTGGATTTGTGACCAAAACCATGTTGATAATATAAGGATGTTTCAGCTATTGCTGAGCAGTGCTTACGCAGAAACAAGACCTTTTCTGTTTCTCACATTGCATCACCAGCAAGTAGGCTGGGGGTGCACAAGAAGCTGGGAGGGGACACAGAGAGGATAGCTGATCCCAACTGACCAAAGGGACATCCCATATGATGTTGTGCTCAGCAATAAAAGCTGGGGAAGAAGGAGGAAGGGAGGATGTTCAGGGTTATGGCATTTGTCTTCCTAAGTAACTGTTTCACATGATGAAGCCTTGTTTTCTGGAGATGGCTGAACCCCTGCCTGCTGATGGGCAGTAGTGAATGAATTCCTTATTGTGCTGTGCTTGTGCACACAGCTTTTGTTTTTGCTATTAAACTGTCTCAGACCAGAAATTGTCTCTCATTTACCTTCCGATTATCTCCCTCATCCCATCAGGGAGGGAGAGAGGAAGTGGCTGTGTGGTCTTATTTGCTTATTGTGGTTAAACCACAGGTTTTTTGTTAAATCAGACAAATCACAGAATAGTAGTCTGGATGCATTACGTTCCATAAAGCAATAATTTCTTCAGAAGGCAACAAATATTTGTGGTTTTTTGAGATTTGGTGAGACCCATTACGCTTGGAAGACTAGAATGTAATAAAAGCATAGAAGTGAGATTTCTGTAGATGGAAGAGAACTGAGAAAGATCAAAACAAGACTTTAAACCTCACTTAAGTGAAGAATAGAAACTAAAACATTAAACTAAACTAACATTATCCTGAAAAATGTGAATATTTGTTCAGCCTTGAGAAGAAGGCTTGGGGGATTTGTTAGACAGCTGTTTATGCTCATGAACTGGCTGGGAAGAACAAACAAAGACATTTAATCTTTGATGGCTTCTCTGACTGGGAAAAGTGAAACCAGCAGAAGCTGACAGTGCTATGATAAGATCCTCTTACAGTCCCTTCACTGACCTCTGCAAGATTAACTGCAGGGTTTGTGCTTCATTTAGGAAAGAGTTGGGGGCAAATAATAGCTTCTTCAGTAATCAATCTATGTGTAAGTGTATTGAAAACATGGTAGATTAAAAAGCCCTTTGCAGCTGAGATGGCCTGAAACAATTATTTTACCATGAAGCGTAAGTACCCTAAATTTAGAAAAGAAGACATTGAAGGTTTGCCCTCTGAAGGAAGAGATAGTTCCTAACACTTATTTAAAAGTGAATGGTCTTGATAGAGGAGCCATTCCTTATGTTAATCAGCATATTGCTCATTCTGTGCAAGTCTGGCTCTGTTCCTCTGAGACAGAAGGACTGAATGCAAAATCATTTTTTCGCTCCTCACCACTTTCCTCACCCTCTTATGAATTCCCACTAGAGTCCCTTGAAGTAGCCTCTTGACAGTTCTTTTAAGTGAATCTTGATCTTGGGATCACTGAGTATCATTTAATGTGATTAGAGCATCTCTTCATACAACAATATACTTCCATGTTGCAGCTGGGATTTATTTTTTTTTAAGATATTGTTTTCTCTTCCTGCTCCTCCAGAGATATTCAGTGAGGGGGTTTGTGGGGTTTTTTTTGTTTTTTTTTTCTTTTTTTTTTTCTTCATAAAAATTTATTACTGACCTGGAACTCTGAAAACAAAATACTAGTCCAGAAGAATGTGGGAGATTACTGATTCCTTCAGAAAATGTAAATAGTTCAATGAAACAACAATTGAATCTTAAGACTAGATTGTTGCTACAAACGTTACTGATGCATCACTGACCCATTCAAGCCTAGCTTTTTAAAAACTGCAGTGTCATCAAAGATCATTCTCTGTGAAGTGAAGCTTTCTACTTGATTTGGGTCACTCAAGACGACAGAGGGAGAAGTTAATGTAAAATCCTATATCTTAAGTTTTGTCCTCTTAATTTGGCTAGGTCAACATGCTAAATGAGAGCTGTAATAAGACAAGACCATACTGATATTCAAACATGCAAAAAGGTGCAATCACTTTCATCTTTTTATGTCCATGTTGCTGCAACGTTGTGCTCTCCTCAGATTACCAGTACCAAATACTTTGCTGGGGGTTGCAAAATAGTCCTCTCATTCCCTGGCCAACTACTCCAGCACCTTCTGAATGAAGATTCAGGGTGAGATACTTCAAATAGTGAGAAACAGGGGTCCTCATCAATGTATGCAATGAATATAACAACTTTATTGCTAGACGTTTTCTTTCTTTTCACAGTAACTAACCCATGGGACTAGGTAGGATCATCAAGTCTGATAATGAACCTTACTGCTGAGATTGTCCTTCAGAGCTCCTCCAGCATGTCCATGTGACTCAGAATTTTTTTGCCTTCTGTTTCCAGGATCTGGTTTTGGTCCAGAGAGTAACCTTTGCATCAGAATAAAATAATATCTTTCTACCTAACTTGCTACCCGGATGTGACTGCAAAGGAAAAAAAGAAAAAAACAGACAAGCATGCCAGTCCTTGCTACTGAAAACCACCCCTGTGACACACTTACACTCCAAGGGGAAACACTGCAACCTTGTATTTGTTTCCCTACCTTGGGATCATCACTTTACAGTTTTTATTCCAGCACCACTGGTTAGAGAATATGTTGGGTAACACAGTGGACAGCAAATGGTGAGCACTTAGAAAACCAAACAAAGTGGAAAATGAAAAATAGAAAATGAAAGATGAGCTGCTTGATAGGTAGTCTATGTCCCCATGTTGGAGGGTAGTCTATGGGGGTGGACATTGGCAGAAAGTGGCCAGATATTTCCCAGGGCTGTAAAGTCTTCTCAAGCCAATAGTGAAGGGATGAAAGAAAAGGAAAAAAAAAAAAGGAAAAAAAAAAAAAAAACCCACAACACATCAAACAAACAAAAAAAAACAACAAAAGGAATTTATTCAAGAGAGGTCCTGGAAGGTCCTGGAAAGAAGGAGTTACAGTTAGTACTTCTGTGCTCATACAATATCAAATCAGGACTGATTCTGTTTCAGTGTTGTTGATAATAGGAATCCGTGTTGTGTTTGCTTGCCTGTTAGGCTTGCCTTACACAGATAAGCAGTTCCAAAGCACTTGGCCAACAGATTTACCAAAGAAATTAAAAGGATTATTTTTTTTTTTCTCTTGTTGAAATGCAAGCAGAATCTTCCCAAAGAGAAGGAAAAGCTAAAAGGCTTGCTTTTATCCCTTATTTTTGTTTTCTTCTGGACCAAAATATTAGCCACAGGAAAGATGAGTCCTATGTGATTTATTTGGATGTTGTTAGGTGTAAGAAGACCTGGATATGTTAGTTTTGGGGTTTTTTTGCTTTTCTGTCAGATTCCTTCCCAGGTTGGGTTGGGTTTTTTTTTGGTGTTCTTTATATAGAAAGTCAGAGTGGTGTTCTTTCCTTAAATTCATACCATTCCTTACTTTTGCAATAGGAAAAAGTTTCTTGTCCTGTCTGGAATCCGTTAGGTTTTAAGTTCATGTCTTGGACTCCTGTAGGGATGGAATTGCTTAATCTTCTTGCTGTTGCTTGTTCAAGTTAACATGTGATATATATATGTTCACATATTTTAAAGATTTTCCTATTTGATATTTAGAATCATAGAATGGTTTAGGTTGGAAAGGACCTTAAAGATCATTCAGTTCCAAACCCCCTGCCATGGGCAGGGACACCTCCCACTAGACCAGGTTGCCCAAGGTCACGTCCAGCCTGGCCTTGAACACCTCCAGGAATGGGGACTCAACAACTTCTCTGGACAACCTGTTCCAGTGCCTTACCACCCTCAAAGTGAAAACGTTCTTCCTAGTGTTTAATCTAAACCTGCCCTCTGCCAGTTTATATCCATTCACCCTCATCCTGTCACTACATGCCCTAGTAAAAAGTCCTTCCCCAGCTCTCCTGTAGACCCCCTTTAGGTACTGGAAGGCCGCAATAAGATCTCCCTGGAGCCTTCTCTTCTCCAGGCTGAACAGCCCCAACTCTCTCAGCCTCTCCTCATAAGAGAGGTGCTCCAGCCCTC
>NW_009661373.1:915958-921616 GCF_000708025.1 Charadrius vociferus | reverse complement strand
CACTTCAGCCGTCCCTTCGTTGAGGCAGACTTGGCTGGAGCAGCTGTAATTATTTCGTGCTGCTCTCCAGGCGACAGTCCTTTGCTGGGTATTAATGGTGCCTCCCCACTGGCTCCTGTTTGTCCAGGAGCTCCTGAGCACGCTGCAGTATAGCCAGCACATGGTTGAAGGCCCTCACTAGCACCCCTTTCCTCTTTCCTCGGTACAGCATCCCTTGGCTGGTCATGGGCAAACCTGATAATACCCCCTTCCCCCATCAAATCTAGTTTAAAGCCCTGGTAATGAGGCCTGCTAATTTTTGGGTGAAAATCCTTCTCCTTCTTTGAGTGATCCAGCCCCCATCTGCTGCCAGCAGGCCTGGTGCTTCAATTTCCTGGTATTTCATTAACCAACAGCTGATTATTTCAGAAGAAAGGACAGTCATATTTACTCTTGGTGGCTTGCTAAAACAAAGAAATGAAGGTCAACAGCTAGGCAGTTACTACTTTTCGGAAGAGAAAATTGCTGGATGGGCCAAAAGTGGTTTCCTTCTATGTTCCTCTGAACATAGAAATTGTGAATCTCAGTCTTTGGAAAGCCAAAAACTGAAAGGAAAACCTTTGTCTGCTTTAGACTGCAGAGAAGAAAAAAAAAAAAAAAGTCATGTCCCTGGAGGGAGGAAGGAAGGTTTGAAGGGAAATACAACAGAAGAGAAGAAAATTGTTGATACATACAGGTTTATGTGTGACTATAAAAGGTAGTGTATGTGTAACTAAAACACCACTGCTGAGATCAAATGATAGGGGAGATAAAGAAAGATATTGGAATCTATCCATGAAAGTTAAAGACCACCCAATAATATAAGCAAATATGTTTGTTAATATGCATGCAAGTAAGTGTTTGCCAGGTCAGAGCAGTCATGAATATTCAGATGATTATCAGATATTTTAAGCTTGTAAATATTTAACTTACTAAGTTGTTCTAGTTTCATGTTTTCATTTTCCATAAACTGTTTACTGTTCATTACTTCTTTTATGTTATAAAGCAAAAATATCAGTGATCTGTCATGCAGTTCAAATAATACTGTACAGAGTCCAAGTAATCAATTTATGAACAGTGTATGAGCAACCCACAGAACAATTGCTCTTCTCTTAAAGTTTGAATGCCAATGAACAGAAGACATCACAAGCTTTAGGACTAGCTTGTGCATAACAGTACTAAATAATTCAAGTGCTGGCTTCACTAGTACTACTTGACCAGTTTTAATTGCAAGGAATCTGGCTTTCTTTTCTTTGTGCAGGAGAACCTAGTTCACATATTTTCAGATCACAATGTTAATTAAAGTTTGTCTTTTGTATTTGGAGGATAGTTTCATTTTGTTCCCTGGAGCACCTTGTATGGAAGAGTAAGGCCTCTTCCCCAATAAAGACATACCCCAGTGTCCTACAAGGATAGGTTCTGTTTTGGTCTAAATGGAGAACATGGTGAAATTTCTGACCTCAGTAAATGATGTGTGATGATATGTACTGCACTAAACAGTACCACCAGGGGTAAATCTGTATCTGTGTACAGCCCAAGCAGTAAATGCAACTCACAGTAAAAATAATATTTAAGATATTTAAATGCTTATGAAGAAAGAAAAGTCGTAGACTTTAGGTTAGCTTGTTCATAAGAAGATAAATTAAGAAAAATTTACATGTGTACAATGGAAAAAAATCTCATGTGAGAGGTGCCCTTCTTCATCTGGCTGTACAAGAATATCCTTGCCTTGAAAAGCAATGATATCTCTCTCCAGAGGGGGGAATTTCTAAACATCAGCCTAGGGATAGCACTTGAGCAACAGGTGATGTTTCTGTCACTGTAGCAGGGAGAGCTTGAGGTTGAGTACAGATTGCAACAAAGTCACTGGAAATATTTTTGTTGCACAGTTTTAGTGTGGGTCTTGTGTGTACATGTTCAATTACTCCTTGTCTAGACTGTGCGTGCTCCTCAGTAGTTTGCAAGGATCCCCTGAGATCTCACTGTGGAGGCTCTTGCTCACCCACTTCTTCCAGGAAATTTCTTATATTCTCTCCTTTCTGCACAGTGAATACAGGTCTCTTACACACTGACCCTAAGACAATTTTGCATCACTGAGTGTTAACAGGCCTGAAAGTAGTGAAGATGATGTGTCTGCAGATAATTCAAAGAAAGCAGAGCCATTGCTGGGAATTTGTTCCACCTTCTGAATGTGCTACAATCCTTGATACAGCCTTATTTAAATATCCATTTTTAAATCACATAACGTTGATAAGCTCCAAGACTAGAGAAAGGTGTAAACAGAAGCGACGACCAGCACTTCTGGGTCTTGAAAAGACAGCTTGAATTAAAGTGAGAGACTCTGAAAAGTATACAGACTGCCTGAGGAGGGAAATGTCAGAATGCATGCCACATGACAGTGCAGCTTGCTGGTACTTGCAAGACCAATTTTTATCTCATGATAAAACAGAGTGACTCTGAGGGAGGTCAGCACAAGATGAACACCTTCCCTGGCAAGCGAGTAGCAATATCAGTGAACCCATAGCCCTGCTCCTGAGTGTGTTATGGCCTTTAATATGAGACAAAAGAAAATATGAACAACTCTTAACATTACAAGCGTTTGAGAGTGTTTCCAGTTGCAAGGCTCTGAAACGAGCGTGGAAAAAATATATCACCTGAGACATCATAGTTCCCATTGCTGTCAGGTACCAGTAAGCTAAAACATCAAATAGGTGAGCAAATTATCAAACCTAATGCACTCTTCAAATCCGCATTTATTGTAAAAGACAACTTTTTTCTTTACCAATAAACAAAATCACTAAAAATGAGTTTACATTAATTATCTAGGGTCACAGTAGCCCGGCCAGAATAATAAATTATTTTAAGTGAATATGTGTATAACCCCTCTTGCACTTAAATACTAATGCAAGTTATTGAGCCAAATCCTCAGATAGTATAATTGACTTAGCTACCTGAATTTGTTTGATCTGAGATTATTTGCACAAGCCACATGTCTGGACCACTGTGTGGACAGATGTGGTCTGGGCTAAAAAGCAGATAAGAAGGTTCTTATCTGCTGATTTAACCATTGCTTTCTCATGGATCAGAGGATGCGTTTGTGGATTATTTACGAAAATAAATTCAAAACTTCTTTTTATTAGCCTTTGTGCAAACACCATAAAAACTTATTGCTATGATGTTCATAAAAAGGACCCGAGCTAAACCTTATCAAGTTTCCCATTGATCTCAATGGGTTTTCTAGCCTAAAGGGAAGGAACATAATCCTGAATGAAGGGAAATAAATTCAGGTTTAGATTTTATGCACCTAAAACAGGATATAGTAACTTACCAATTTATTTTATAAAAGTTGCTAAGAATTCAAAGTCTCTTTAATTTATTGATTCTTATTTCTTTTCCTCTGAGGAAAACAGCATTGCAAAATAAGTCTTTTATGGACTGTATGAGGATAAGAAAACAGAATAATTGTTTGAAATAGAATGCATTTTAGTGGGATTTTTACATGTGTTCTATCTGTTGCTGAATACCTGTTAGAAGTATGACAAGATACATTAAAAAAAAAAAAAAAAAGAAATTATATCATTGTTTTTGCATCCATTGCATTCTTTAGCAAATAATAATCAAAAGAATTTCCTGTGTTAATTTGTTTGTTCAAGCTATTATTCCAGTTTCAGTTGTGTGGCACTATTACAGCTGCAGAATTAATTCTAATATAGTTGTTAGGGCTATCAGCTCCAATCTTACAACCTCTTACATAATGTGTAGTTTTAGAATTTTTTACATTTCATACACATAACATTTGTGTTTCACAACGTACACTGATGTCTCATTCTGAGTAAATAATTATTACATATATTTTACATTGTCAGTTCATGTATGCTATCATAATCACGTCCATCATTTAAAACCAGGACAAGTGTAACTTTTTTTACTTGCATTAGTGAATGTGAGTGACAGTTTTTCAAGATTATTTCATTGGCTATGCTTAGGAATTATTTTACCCTTAAACATAACGTGAATTCTTGATAATAACTCCAAATAAGGACTGTTAAAACTTAGCTGTTAGAAACTAGACTAAAAAACATTTGACCTGAAGCAAATTAAATTTATGACTTGAACAGAAAATAGGATTACAGGGAAACTGACTAGAGCTACAATACAAAGAAGGAATACAAGGATGTGAGGAACAAGCATAATGTGCAAACATACAAGGTTAGTACTGAAACTCTAAATATTCTATTCCTTTCATAAAGGTAAATAGAAGCAAGAGTTAAGCATGTAGACATTATGTGCAGATCATATACTTCCTCTAGGCCATTCCTCTTCCCACTCGAGAGGAGAGGAGAGGAGAGGAGAGGAGAGGAGAGGAGAGGAGAGGAGATATATTTTATTCAATCATTGTTATTTCTGAGGGTCTGGAGTCCTGGTTTTTGAAGGGCTGAATGCTCCAGTCATTTCAGTACACAGTCACACTCCCTTCTTCTCTTTGATCTTATCTGTGGTTTTGCACCAAGGCTGAGATTTAACAGAAGTCTTAAAAGTAGCAGTTAACCAGAAATGCCTAAAACCTACCGATTATATCTCTCTTCTCTCATATGTGAGTGAACTATATGAGAAACAAGTCCTTTTTTTTTTTTTTCTTTTCAGATCTTAGAAGTCCTCAAATCTTCATTTTCCACTTTGTCAATGAGAGATACAATCGCCAGCATTCTGTAGGAAAAGGGTGATGGTATCTGTTCTTATCATATTTTATAAAGAGATTGCTCTAGTTCATTAGTTTCACACAGATGATGACAACTGAATTTTGGACCTTGTGTATTTGGATTGTTGCGTTATTGATGCATGCAACCGAATTAGCTTGTACTGTGCTTGGTGCAGGACTAGGTGGATGTTATAGATATGTTACTCAAATTTAGACCAAACAGTAGGGAAAAAAAATACTGAGTTTTACAGAAGAATTAGGTGTATGCTTGTTTGTTTATTTGTTTTGTAGTGTGGGTATGAATCATAGAATCATAGAATGGTTTAGGTTGGAAAGGACCTTAAAGATCATAAAATTCCAAACCCCCTGCCATGGGCAGGGACACCTCCCACTAGACCAGGTTGCCCAAGGTCACGTCCAGCCTGGCCTTGAACACCCCCAGGAATGGGGACTCAACAACCTCTCTGGACAACCTGTTCCAGTGCCTTACCACCCTTAAAGTGAAAACGTTCTTCCTAATGTTTAATCTAAACCTGCCCTCTGCCAGTTTATATCCATTCACCCTCATCCTATCACTACATGCCCTAGTAAAAAGTCCTTCCCCAGCTCTCCTGTAGGCCCCCTTTAGGTACTGGAAGGCCGCAATAAGATCTCCCTGGAGCCTTCTCTTCTCCAGGCTGAACAGCCCCAACTCTCTCAGCCTCTCCTCATAAGAGAGGTGCTCCAGCCCTCGGATCATCCTCATGGCTCTCCTCTGGACATGATTCAGCAGGTCCATGTCCTTCTTATGTTAAGGACTCCAGAGCTGGACGCAGTACTCCAGGTGGGGTCTCATGAGAGTGGAGTAGAGGGGCAGAATCACCCCCCTTGACCTGCTGACCACACTTCTGATGCAGCCCAGGATACGGTTGGCCTTCTGGGCTGCAATTGCACATTGCTGG
>NW_009661373.1:898016-915020 GCF_000708025.1 Charadrius vociferus | reverse complement strand
AGGAACCTCGCCAGACCACCACGACTTCTCAGATATGATAGCTAGTGGCTTAGCATCTTCATCTGCCAGTTCCCTCAGGACTCGCGGATGTATCTCATCAGGTCCCATGGACTTGTGCACTTTCAGGTTCCTCAGGTGGTCTCACCCTTGATCTTTGCTTACAGTGGGCAGTTCTCCATTTTCCCAATCCTCACCTTTACATTCTGCGTCATGGGCAGTGTGGCTGCAGTCCTTGCCAGTGAAAACTGAGGCAAAAAAGACGTTGAGAACCTCAGCTTTGTCTCTGCCCTGGGTAACCAGTGTTGTATTCCTAAAGTATTTGTTTTGGACCCTTAAATCATCTTTTGGGACAAATCCTCAGTGGATAATAGCTGGGCTGGTATTTAAAGAGTAGCCTCCTTTGATGCATCTTTTTGCATCTTCTCTCAGACTTTTAGACCTTGAAAAAAAGATTAAGGAGAGGTTCATACCTGTACTATAATGGAAGAATAAAATATTTATATATATTTACTCTAATTTAAAGGAATTTAAAAATTGTATTTACCCTGAAATTTGGGATAGATTTTATAGTAAGTTATTTTTTAAAAGTTATTTTCTTTATTTATCCTTTTATTTTGGTTCAGCTGAGATGTCCATTTCTGACATGTATTTACAACCTGACATTGGATTTTCTTAGCAGAAGCAAAGAAATTGCAAATGTTTCAGTCTTTAAAAATTTAATTGGATCTATTTTTGAATCTTAGTTTGACTTTACAGTGCCCAGAGGGAGCGACAGAAATGTCTTTAAATGACCTAAAATAGTTTTTCTATTCATAGAAATGTCACGGCTTTACACTCCAGTATCTCATAGCTCTGCAGGCTAAAAGTGAGTGCAAATCTCAAGGGGGCAATCTTCTTCCCAGAGGAACAAAGTGCTTCACTATGGCTTTACAGAATCAAAAGATATAAAACTTCTGCCTTAAGAAAAGAAACAAACAAACATACCAGGAAAGAAAGGAAGGATACCCATAACAAAAACTCAATGTTAGTTTTACTTATCCTAAGCTTGAAACAGGTTCATGTAGGGTGGGAATACAACAGTTTAGGGATTGCTTTTTGGCGCAGAATGAAGGTTCCCTTAGCAATGTGGTCACTGTTTTCCAAACAAGCCATTTGAAGTTGTCAAGGGATCTGACTATAAGAAAAATCCTATCAAGCTAAGCTAATAGGCAGTTACAGCTGTCAGAAGAGTGTGCGAGATAGACTGGTATACTGCAACACATGTAAAAAAATCAGGGATGCTATTTGTATGTAGGTGGTATGTATCAGTCCAGTTTCTGGAATATCACTACATAGACAACAGGAGACATGTAATTATCTGGAAAAAGCAATACGTACTTGTCTCGTTCCTCTTCCTCCTCCACTTCTCAGATAAAGCATAGAATTGACACCTTCTCTTTCACAGCAAATGTTGTCATAACATTAATCTTTAAGGCACCCTGACTCCTGTTCTTCTTTCCCACAAATGTCTTCAATTTGAGCCAGCAACTATTTTGTATACAGTGGGTTTTTTTCGTTATGACTCTATTTCCCCCTCTTTACATTTTTATATAGAAAATAGTATTGTTCTCTTTCACATTGCGTGCAAGTATCTTCTCACAGGTGTTTTAAACCCTGTTCTATTTTCAGGCTTTATTTGAACTCTCTGTACCAGCTGGATCTCAGACACTGAATGAAGGCAGACCTGGCAACATTCAAATGTCTTAGCGGCAACTGAAGAAAATCAAGTACCAGAACTAAAATGAACCAGAACTAAAATGAACCAGAAAAAAAAAGGAAAAAACAAACCAAACAAATAAACAACAACAACAACAACAACAAAAAACAGCCAGACAAATAAACAAACAAAAAAAACCCCAAAACCAAAACCCCCAACAGGTAAATATTAGACTCAAAGAACAAATTTCAAACTTTTAGATAAATCAAGGATAATCCAAAAGATATGAAAAAACACTTCACTAAGTAAAGAGTGGGTGCCAGTAGGAAAGAAGACAGCTGGAAGGTAATTTAATTTCTGACAAGCAATTCACTGGAAAACAAGTTAATGTTTTTTAATATTTCCAGCTAATTCTGGCAGGGGAGTTTAACTATGATTCCATAATACATGAGGAATACAAAACCAGAGAGCATTTTAACCTGGGAAAAAAAAAAATAATAATAATTAGAAAGTGTTAAGGCTCAGGGAAAAAAAAATTCAAAACCGAAAGGATCTTAAATATATTTGAGACTAATTAATAGCCAGTTAGAAAATTAGTCTTTGGGAAAATCTTTCTGGATGAGGGTTAGCTTGACGACCCTGAAAATTGGGCACTACCTGTTATAGTGTGATATGGTTTGAGACACCCATAACAATTTGTTGTCATTTAGACAATCATTCTATCACCCGATGACCCCTTCCCACCCAAGAAAGGGAATCGGGAAAAACAAGGAAACCCGGAAGCTGAAGTATAAACAGATTTAATAGAATAAGATTAGCTAATTAACATTAACAGCACTAAAGAACCAATATTGATCCCGACACCAATACAGAATATGCAAAGATTATACTCGGCCAATTCTATCAGTAGAAGCTGTGCACTCCCAGCAGTGGACAGCAAATGCCGGACACTCTGAGCACTATGGCTTCAGGAGGAAAGGAAGGCCTCAGGGGTCCGGCACCGGGGCACAAATTTCTCAGGTTGGCAGCCATCAAGGGAGAGAGAGAACTTTGCAGCAAACTTTCTAATTTATAGTGAATATGATGTTGATGGTATGAAATAATCCTGTTGGCCAGTTTGGGTCAAGTGCCCACGTCTCGCTCCTCCTCATCCGTGCACCTGGCAAGCTCGAAAATACTGAGACCTTGAAACCCACACACCATAGCTGGCTGTAAAGTAAATGTTTTCACAAATTCAGACACTGGAGTCTTCTAAAAGTGCGGTTTTCTCAAGTATTAGAAGAGAAATTAGTCCTGTGTCACTTAAACCAGGACATAGCGCTCTAAAGAATCAAAAGCATTAAGACAGCAAGATACACTGGCTTCACAAAACAGCATGTATGGTGGTACATTTCAGTTACATCTGTGAATTAAAAAGACCAGACCACAGTCTAAGCACTGCCACATGGTTGTTTATCATATCAAATTATTAGTATGGACATCAGTTCTATTACAGCCCATGACAAACTAGCAGTCTCCCACAGGTGATTTCATTTGTGGTAGATAACTTGGATGCAACCATACGATGTAGCTGTTCAGACAGAAGTCATACCCTTCTACTGACCTAAAGGGGTATCAAATGGTGGCTGGCCTTTTTTAAATGCTAGTGTAGGTGTAGTATTTCTGATACATAACACAGCATAATACGACCTATATCCAGTCTTGAAATAAGAACCAGAAAAACACAAAGTAAATACTGAGGAAAAGGAGGAAGCTGCACAGACATTCGCATGGGAGTAGTGAACATCATTGCATCAGAAGATAAATGGTTTAAAATTCTAAATGAAAATAGGAATCTTATTTAATTAATTATTTTTCCTTTATACACAGATGCACATGTTGGTCTGTCAGGAGTTCTTGTAGTAGCATTGCAATAAAAATAGTAAATGTAGGAAAGTAAATGGGTAAAATACATGGCTTAGTATAAGTTTATCCCCACTATAGGCATATATAAACTATATTTAGAATATATATCAAAATACATAATAAAAGAATTTGTAATAACATCTCAGCAAAAGGTTCTACACCTGAAGGCTTAGGAATCCAACACAAGTAAGGAAAAGCTTGAAAATATATTCTATGGTTTCAGGACACTCTCAGAAGAGTGCAGAATAAGGATGAGTTCATGACCGCGGAGACTCTTTTGCCTCTAATACATAGGCTAGAAAAATATCGTGTCTCTGAGAATCTTAGATGCAATAGGCTAGGTAAGAAAGTGATCACTATCACTAATAATTATATAGAAAAAAAATCTTATTAAAAAATATTAAATGAAGTGTCGATAGAAACATTTTTATAATAAATAACACAAGGAAATGTGTTTCTAATCAATGTATCCCAAAACTCAAAGTGTCCAAGAGTTCCAAAATGTTCAATAATTTTGAGATTCTGATGTTAACAGAAAATCTGCATAAGCTAACTGAAAGAGTCTCACCCTCACTAAATACTATCCCATCTTCTGATAAGAGTTTTGAAACTCTAGAGGTTACCTGTTAACTTTCTTCCAGCTCTTACTTTGTGTTTTCCAGACTGATGGTTGTTCCTGTTCACAATTATGTGAACAGGAACATGTTCCTGTTCCTGATTATGTAGTAGGTCAGGAATCATGAGGAGCTCAGCTCTTCCTAGCCCAGAAGGCAGTACAAGGGAATTTCTTCCCTGAGTCCAAGTAATCTAACATTTTGCATGGTATTTTGTTATAACTGAGAACTATACTACTTCGTCTCAGAGATCAACTATGTGGGTTGTTTCCTTTTTTTTAGGCAAGCGTGTCCAGTAATCCCGTTTGGTTATCTGAGCTCTTCTTTTTATGAAACTCACTTCTGTTACAGAAAGATAAGTTATGGCTGATGCCTTAGGCTGCAGAAGGCCAAAATATGTTTTGTTGAGTCCATAGGGCACTAGCAGAAGTTTTTTTGAGCGGTGCCTGTAGCCATTATTCCTTTCCATCTGTCCCGTCTTCTTGATATGTTTGTGAGTCATGTTGAAGTCTCAGAAGTGCTTGATGTCTTCAGTCAGTTAAAGAAAGTGCTGTTTGGTGCCCAGATGTTACATTTCTTTTTCACTGGAGGAAACAGTTAGCTGATCCTGTTAGTACGATGGAGTGGTATGTCTTTCTGTTGAGACAGAAGTTAAAGGGGAAATCAAGTGGAGAGAGAAAAAAAAAAAAAAAGAAATGAAAAACCCTAATGACCTTTATATGATACATTAAAACTAAGTTAATTTTCACAAGGACTGTTTATGTCATCTACTGGGAAAAAAAATATTTTAAGATAAGTCTATCTCTAACTTTGCTGCTTTTTGTTTTCTCGATCTCATATGTCAATATCTAAACACACAAAGTCTCTATATCCTTAAACAAACCTGCTGCTTCTCATTACTATTTTTTCAAGCATAAAACAGTTTGTTTTGTTTCATTTGAAACTATGTTGTTGTTTATTTTATGCCATTGGCATGCAACAGTATTTTCTTCAATTAAACAGGAATTTTACAAATTGAAAAATGTCAATATAAATATTTATTAATGTACTCCTTTACTTACAGGACATGCATTTATTTATGTAATTTAAATACACATACACACACAAACAGAGTTCCTTCACTGAGATAATGTTATAAAAATTGCATTATTTGATAAATATAATTCAATTTCACTGTTCCATATATACAACAGAACATTCTTTATCTACCTTTCACTCAATTATTCAAATTTATTAAGAAGATTATTAGAGACATATAATGCTGATCTCCATATCTCTACTATAATAGCTTATTTTAAATATACATTATAATTTTTAACAGAACATCAGTATTCTTCAGTTTTCTTCACTGGCATGATAGGGGCTTGAATGCTGTAAAATTGCTGAGCTTGATGGTATTGGGGGGGATGACTTTGTTTTATCAATATTTTTGCACACAACTATGTAAGAAGTTTAAGGTTTCAGTATGACTCTGGTTTGTAATGGTAAGCACACTAGTAAAGATTAAGAGCATTGGATACATCTTCCTTTTAAATGTCTGTGTTTTGTTAAAATGCTTTCCCCGCTGGACATCTTGCAAAAAATAAACACGTGATAAGTAAACAGTTAAATACTCTCTTCAGTAATGAAGACCAATTTAAAGAATGCATTTATAAGTCTCTTCAAGTGCTTTCTTTATCCATCCTTCATATGACCTAGGAGTCTCCACTCTTCTTGTAAACAAAGGAATGAAACAGTCACTTCCAGAGTACAAGTAATTTCTAATTAATATTTAAAAGAGTTCTGATAAATCTCTTCTTTTTCTCCTGAAGAAAAAAATCTCTTCTTTTTCTCTTTCTCTAGACTGAGAAGACTAGATTTCTGTCTCAGAAACTAGACACATCTATGCTGTGGACATCTAAAGTTAGGTAAAATTAATGCCACTCCAAATTTTTACGAAAGTCATTGGAAAATGTACAGCATCAAGCTTAGGGTGTTCAGTTAACAGAAGTGACAACTGCCATTTCTAATATCTTTATTTTGTTAAGACTAAAATGTTGTGTAGACTTTGTCATATGGGTCATCCATAAATCAGCCAGAGATGAAAATGATTTATTACTATATTCTGTGAATATCTATGAATATCTATTCTATCATCCTTGTCTAATAATGATCAGCAAATAATCAACATCATCGATCTGAGATTAATAAAGTTAAGAAGAGATCAATTGGATATAGTATTTTGATGAGTACTCTGTTTGCACAGATTTTGAAGACTTTTCTAGTTGCCATATAAAATACCCAGGGAAATGTGGCTGTGTATTTTTGTAAGTGGCAGTACACTGAATACGACTTTACAGGTAAGTCCTACACATCACATTGTAACTTGACATATTTTCAGTTTAGGTCCTTTTTTTTTCTTTTTTTTAAGACTTCTGGTAGCTACTTTCACAGTCATATGTAAGGATTGTATTACGCTTGTCATAGTAAGATTCTTGGTTATCTTTCTACAGTTCATAATAAGCATGAAAAAGATATCTTTGAAATGTCAGTCATTGAGGCATAGGTATTCATAAACTGCACTAAGCTCTGGGTATCATTCCAAATATCTTTCACCTGGAACATTTTTTAAATATATAAGAAATGGGCTTCATTTATCTCTCACTGTCATTTTTTATTGGGTTTATGGTTTGTTTTTTTTCCTTACAGTAATAAGTAAGCAAGCTTTATTTTTCCAGCTGGGGAATTACACTTTAAAAAGTGTTCTGATGAACACTGTGTTAAGACCTCAGACTCCTTTTTCTTCCAATATATGTTGTAGACTTAAAAACATAAAAAGACCTAATCAGGCATATCACAGCATAGAATCATTCTCCTTTTCTGTCCACTTTAGTTCAATAGTTGACATACAAGACATAAACATGGATCAGTACAGGACTTAATACTTACAAAATATAGAGCCAAAGGCATGCTTTGCTGCTACTTCAGAGTTTCCTCTTGTAGAAGTACAATTACACAGCGTTATTGCCACAGTACTTTAGATAAAGCTACAGTGATCATAGCATCATGAAATCATAGAATGGTTGGGTTGGAAAGGACATTTAAAGTTCATCTAGTCCAGCCTCCTGCCATGGGCAGGGACATTTTGCACTAGATCAAGTTGCTCAAAACCCCATCCTACCTGACCTTGAACACTTTCAATGATGGGGCATCCACAGCTTCTCTGGGCAACCTGTTCCAGTGTCTCACCACTCTCATTGTAAAAAATTTCTTCCTTATATCTAATATAAATCTAAGCTCTTTCAGTTTAACACTATTACCCCTTGTTCTGTCACTACAGGCACTATTAAAAAGACTTTCTCTGTCATTCTTGTAAGCCCCCTTTAAGTATTGAAAGGCTACAGTCAGGTCTCCCTGGAGCCTTCTTTTCTTTGGACTCAACAACCCCAACTCCCTCAGCCTGTCTTCATAGGAGAGGTGTTCCAGCCCTCTGATCCTTTCCGTGACCCTCCTCTGTATCCATTTTAACAAGTCCATGCCTTTCTTGTATCGGGGACCCCAGAACTGGATGCAGTATTCCAGGTGGGGCTCTCACACAAGTGGAGTAGAAGGAGAGAATCACCTCCCTCAAATTTCTGGCTACAATTCTTTTTTATGCAGCCCAGGATACCATTGGCTTTCCAAGCATAATTTGCTGGCTCATGTCTGATTTTTCATCTACCAGTATCCGCACAATCCTTCTCTGCAGGTCTGCTCTCAACCCATTCATCCCCCAGTCTGTATTGATACTGAGGACTGCCCCAAACCAGGTGCAGGACCTTGCACTTGGCCTCGTTGAACTTCATGAGGTTTGCATGAGCCCACTCCTTAAGCTTTTTGAGATCCCTCTGTATGGCACCCCTCCTTCAAGTAAATCAACTGTACCACTCCGCTTGTTTCTTCACTGGCATGATAGGGGCTTGAATGCTGTAAAATTGCTGAGCTTGATGGTATTGGGGGGGATGACTTTGTTTTATCAATATTTTTGCACACAACTATGTAAGAAGTTTAAGGTTTCAGTATGACTCTGGTTTGTAATGGTAAGCACACTAGTAAAGATTAAGAGCATTGGATACATCTTCCTTTTAAATGTCTGTGTTTTGTTAAAATGCTTTCCCCGCTGGACATCTTGCAAAAAATAAACACGTGATAAGTAAACAGTTAAATACTCTCTTCAGTAATGAAGACCAATTTAAAGAATGCATTTATAAGTCTCTTCAAGTGCTTTCTTTATCCATCCTTCATATGACCTAGGAGTCTCCACTCTTCTTGTAAACAAAGGAATGAAACAGTCACTTCCAGAGTACAAGTAATTTCTAATTAACATTTAAAAGAGTTCTGATAAATCTCTTCTTTTTCTCCTGAAGAAAAAAATCTCTTCTTTTTCTCTTTCTCTAGACTGAGAAGACTAGATTTCTGTCTCAGAAACTAGACACATCTATGCTGTGGACATCTAAAGTTAGGTAAAATTAATGCCACTCCAAATTTTTACGAAAGTCATTGGAAAATGTACAGCATCAAGCTTAGGGTGTTCAGTTAACAGAAGTGACAACTGCCATTTCTAATATCTTTATTTTGTTAAGACTAAAATGTTGTGTAGACTTTGTCATATGGGTCATCCATAAATCAGCCAGAGATGAAAATGATTTATTACTATATTCTGTGAATATCTATGAATATCTATTCTATCATCCTCGTCTAATAATGATCAGCAAATAATCAACATCATCGATCTGAGATTAATAAAGTTAAGAAGAGATCAATTGGATATAGTATTTTGATGAGTACTCTGTTTGCACAGATTTTGAAGACTTTTCTAGTTGCCATATAAAATACCCAGGGAAATGTGGCTGTGTATTTTTGTAAGTGGCAGTACACTGAATACGACTTTACAGGTAAGTCCTACACATCACATTGTAACTTGACATATTTTCAGTTTAGGTCCTTTTTTTTTCTTTTTTTTAAGACTTCTGGTAGCTACTTTCACAGTCATATGTAAGGATTGTATTACGCTTGTCATAGTAAGATTCTTGGTTATCTTTCTACAGTTCATAATAAGCATGAAAAAGATATCTTTGAAATGTCAGTCATAGAGGCATAGGTATTCATAAACTGCACTAAGCTCTGGGTATCATTCCAAATATCTTTCACCTGGAACATTTTTTAAATATATAAGAAATGGGCTTCATTTATCTCTCACTGTCATTTTTTATTGGGTTTATGGTTTGTTTTTTTTCCTTACAGTAATAAGTAAGCAAGCTTTATTTTTCCAGCTGGGGAATTACACTTTAAAAAGTGTTCTGATGAACACTGTGTTAAGACCTCAGACTCCTTTTTCTTCCAATATATGTTGTAGACTTAAAAACATAAAAAGACCTAATCAGGCATATCACAGCATAGAATCATTCTCCTTTTCTGTCCACTTTAGTTCAATAGTTGACATACAAGACATAAACATGGATCAGTACAGGACTTAATACTTACAAAATATAGAGCCAAAGGCATGCTTTGCTGCTACTTCAGAGTTTCCTCTTGTAGAAGTACAATTACACAGCGTTATTGCCACAGTACTTTAGATAAAGCTACAGTGATCATAGCATCATGAAATCATAGAATGGTTGGGTTGGAAAGGACATTTAAAGTTCATCTAGTCCAGCCTCCTGCCATGGGCAGGGACATTTTGCACTAGATCAAGTTGCTCAAAACCCCATCCTACCTGACCTTGAACACTTTCAATGATGGGGCATCCACAGCTTCTCTGGGCAACCTGTTCCAGTGTCTCACCACTCTCATTGTAAAAAATTTCTTCCTTATATCTAATATAAATCTAAGCTCTTTCAGTTTAACACTATTACCCCTTGTTCTGTCACTACAGGCACTATTAAAAAGACTTTCTCTGTCATTCTTGTAAGCCCCCTTTAAGTATTGAAAGGCTACAGTCAGGTCTCCCTGGAGCCTTCTTTTCTTTGGACTCAACAACCCCAACTCCCTCAGCCTGTCTTCATAGGAGAGGTGTTCCAGCCCTCTGATCCTTTCCGTGACCCTCCTCTGTATCCATTTTAACAAGTCCATGCCTTTCTTGTATCGGGGACCCCAGAACTGGATGCAGTATTCCAGGTGGGGCTCTCACACAAGTGGAGTAGAAGGGGAGAATCACCTCCCTCAAATTTCTGGCTACAATTCTTTTTTATGCAGCCCAGGATACCATTGGCTTTCCAAGCATAATTTGCTGGCTCATGTCTGATTTTTCATCTACCAGTATCCGCACAATCCTTCTCTGCAGGTCTGCTCTCAACCCATTCATCCCCCAGTCTGTATTGATACTGAGGACTGCCCCAAACCAGGTGCAGGACCTTGCACTTGGCCTCGTTGAACTTCATGAGGTTTGCATGAGCCCACTCCTTAAGCTTTTTGAGATCCCTCTGTATGGCACCCCTCCTTCAAGTAAATCAACTGTACCACTCCGCTTGGTGTTATCTGCAAACTTGCTGAGGGTGCACTCAATTCCACTCTGTATGTCATTAATAAAGGTGTTGAACAGTACCAGTCCCCCTAAGGGACAATGGTGATTTGGAAGTAGAACGCACTCCTGCATTCTTATCCTGAATTTCTCTTTGTTTCTTCTGAATATCTTAGAAAGGGGATAAATTTATAACACTGCTCTAGAAACATTCACATTATCTCCAAGTGAGCCGGTACGTCTACATGGCATAACATTATGGCAGAGAAAATAGCTTTGTTTCAGGAGCCTATTACAACAGGATCAATTAGCTCAGGTGAACTTTTGGTTTGGCATTTCTAGTTTTCTTCCAGTTCTACAATTAACAAATCTGGACCTAACTGGTGCATTTGTGAACAATATTCCCTTGTATACTGTTCAGGGCACCACAGATTCCATTCCATTTTACGTTTTTTAATATGATTTTTTCTTACATTAAAACTTGCATGCTCATCTTGTCCATCGTATGCAAAAAAGTCTAATGTTCTTGTTTAGTGTATAAAATGTACAGCATGGAGGAATGTATAAGAAACGGAAAAAATATAGGAAAAAATCTTCATTTTAAATGGCTGTTAGAAGACTTTTCTAATTTGTCTTTCTTTTGTTCCCTTCTGCAAGCAGAAGAATAATTTAAATAGTAAGGGCTTCAGTAAATGTAGCAACCTTGGCAAGTTGGTGTCTCTTATAATTTTTCATGATGACAGCTTATAATGACATACACTGTTATGTTGCCAACTCTCATTAGAGTAAACTAGCAGAATGTTAGTGCTGTCATTTTCTTAAGCCACCCTGTTTTTGCTATGGCATGGCATTATATCCTTGTTTTAAATCAAACATCTGTTCTTTGTGCCTAGAACCAAGGTGAAGAATGCTGGTTGTACAGTATACTAAGTAAAAGCCAATATTTTGCTAGTTATGAAGATAAAGAAGTTGATAATGTGAAAAAGATATCTTCTTTTCAGCTTTAATGCCTGTACTAAATCTTTTTTCTAATATTAGAAACTACAGTATTTTATACAATACTTGCTTTTTTTTTTAATAAATAATGAATTCATTAAGGCTTATGAAAAGAAACTGTTCATTAGTTTACATTGTAACACAAATTTTTATTTTAATTTAACCATCTTGCACTTTAATTTCATTCATAAAATCCTTATTGCAACAGTAACTACAATCTGATTCTTATTAATGTCAAATTGAGTTCTCATTACTTTAACTTCTAGGAAATAAGAGAAGTAAAATATGGATATTTTTTCTAACAATCTATAATCTTAAAATGAAGTTTGATTATGTGATTCATTCTTAGTAAATCAAATACATCTTCAATGATTTCATTAAGAAATTACCAGTTTTCATGGTTTAACCCCAGCCTGCAACTAGGACCATGAAGCCGCTCGCTCACTTCTCCCCGTCCCCGCTGGAAGGGTAGGGAGAAAAGGAAAAAAAGGAGGGGAAAGGGGGAAAAAAAATCTCATGGGTTGAGATAAAGACAGTTTAATAAAACAATAACAGAAAAGGAAAATAACAATAATACTAAGAAGAATGGTAAAAGAATATACAAAATATACAACCCAAGTCGCTCTCACCACCTGATTTGTTGCCCAGCTTGTCTCAAATCCATGACTAATATAAACATCGCCTGGCAACAACTAAAACAATATGCATTACCGACATTCCTTTCATACCAAATCTGAAACACAGCAGCCACTAGAAAGAAAATTAACTCTATCCCAGCTGAAACCAGGACACCAGTTAGCCCCTTTTTTCTATAATATTGTCATCTGCCTAGAACTACCAAGGGTACGTTTCCTATTTATATACGGGTAAGAAGAACACTATCTGAAGTGTTAGAGAAAAAAAGCCCAACAAACACCAAAAGCATTTAATACAGAAAATATTGATTGTGATTTTTGTAAGATTTCCAGCAAGAGTACTCTCTATATTAATAGTAATTTTAAAATTTACTAATGCTTGGAACAGATAAAATGTGAGAACAATAATAAAAAAAAATTAAAAAGATACTTTTTTAAAAAAACAGTTAACTTAGTTTTTAAGATCATGTTCACATTTCAAATTTGGTATTTCCCTGAAAATACTACAAGAAATATGATGTCCATGGTACGTGCCGTCCCAAAGAAAATAGTACTCTATGATTTGTTTGATAACTACACAATCAAGAAAGTGTGTTTCTGGATGAAAAAGGTGGAATGATGTTGAACTTTTAGCAGATCTAAGCAGTCAGCAGTAAAAGATCTGTATAGTGGAATTAATTTTAGTTCATTGGGGAGCTGTTAACTAAAGCTGAATTGCTGAAATGTGAACTTCTACGCAAGTGGAAAAAGAATAGTTTCAACTGATTTTTTAGTAGAATGGCTTTTTCATAGACAGTTCTCTTAATATTTAAGGCTGTAAATGAAAAGCCTAAAAGTAAGCCTTTGTTTTGAATGTCACCCTTGCCACATAGTTCCACAATTTACAGATTATTTGCAGAATATTGGGGAAGGAGGAATTTGAGAGAAAGATTTCTTTGCAAAAAAAAGAAAACAGACTCTTCTCTCATTGTTTTGCAAAAAGATTTTTTTTACTTTTCTTCAGACCTGACCCAAGACAGAGATCAGTGGAAAAAAATGGCATTGAGATCCAAACAAAATTCAGAAAGGGCACATTTAAGACCCCAGCCAAGATATAGTAACCATCATATTGCAGCTCTTCTTCATGATATTATTTTCTCTTTGGGGAAAAAGAATCATAGAATCATAGAATATCTCAAGTTGGAAGGGACCCATACGGATCAAGTCCAACTCTCTGCTCCTCACAAGACTACCTAAAACTTAGCCATATGACTAAGAGTGTCATCCACACCTTGAACTCTGACACGCTCGGTACCATGACCACTTCCCTGGGGAACCTGTTCCAGCTATGGGCCACCCTTTCAGTGAAGAACCTTTTCTTAATGTCCAATCTGAACTTCCCCTGACACTGCTTCATTCCTTTCCTCATGTCCTATCACTGTTCACCAGAGAGAGATCAGCACCTCCCTTTCTGCCGCCCCTCTTGAGGGAGGTTGTAGACTGCCCTTAGCCTTCTTTTCTCCAAGCTGAACAAACCAAGTGACCTCAGCCACTCCTCATAAGTCTTGTCCTCAAGGCAATGGCATTTCAGTTTGACCATATTATTTTCATCTCAACCCCTCTGTGAAAATGGACCAACTGCTCATGTCTATAGAAATTTAGAAAGAAGAAATAGTTTCATTATCCAATTATTTTCACAGTTACTAAAATGTAAAGTTATTCTACAATAGTCTGATCTTTATTTTGTGAAGTATGGGAGAAATAATAGACTTCAATTTCTTCAACTGAGATGTTACATCTTTTCCTGATCTGCTGTTTGGTGAAGCTGATGTATTAATTTATGCTGATTTAGTCTGAGGATCATTTCTGTGTAGTCTGTTTATAACAGTAAACAAAGGTGAAAAATTTACTTCTCAGTTGTAGATTGTGGATGAATTACTGTTTAGTTAACTAAAAGCAAGATCAGAAAGCTGTCAGCATCCCATCCCCAAGCCAAGATGGTGCTGGAGTGTTATTTACTTCCTATGTGTGTCTAACTCACTGACAGCAGCAGTGCAAAAGTAGCTAGAGGAAACTGGAAACAAAGGGAGCTAAGAGTAGTAATGACTACCATTTTGAACTAAACAGATCTGAAAAGTTTTGAAATTTTAATAACAAAGCTTTGAAAGTTATCAAAATAAAAACAGAAAATAAGGTATGACTACAAAATGACACAGAGAATGGGACGTTACAGCAAAACTCTACAGTATGAAAGGAAAACAAATTGAATTAAATTAAAATGAGTATAACTCTATTTAAAGTTCATTGACTAAAGGTCCCACATATATCTCTCAAAATATACCCCACTAGTTTTTTATTCTAGAGGCTTCAGTTCTCCTAAAAGCTGTTATGGATTTCTTTCTTTTGATATCACTATCACATATATAAACATACACATAATACAAATAAATAAGAATTTAAAAAAAAAAAAATGTGTCCAAGACCAAAGAGGCAAAAATCACCACCATCAACATCATATTCTTCTAAGCAAGAACCTCAGGATACTGGTGACTTGTCATAATAACTCCCTGGTCCAATTTTTGAAGACCAAAACTGTAGATTGTAAGACTCGGAGGACCCTTGCAAGTATAAACATAACACTAGGGAAAAATACTCCAGTGGATATATGTGTGTATTTAAATTGTATTGCTGACTATAACTATTACCCTCAGTGTAACCAGAATAATAACTACTCCTCAGTGCATTTTGATTAGACTCTTAAGGCCTTAATTAGACCAATAAAAATTATTGGTTCTACATACAAGGGGTGTGCTCTTAACAAGATTTTGAGTGTAACAAGGAAGGAAGGAAAATTTAACTAACAGAGATGCAAGAGCTATTAATTCCCTATTATCCCACTTATAACTAAGTTGTCCTATCTACACAATAAGGATCTTGTCTCACTCCATCCTCTTTATAGTATAGATAGTTTAAGCTTTCTTGAGTCAGTTTACAGAAAGCAACAGCTTATCAGCCTTATCAAACCAGCAAAGAAGATCAAACGAATCATCTTACAGTCAGACCTTTGATTTCTAGGGTGCTGAGCTATATGTTAAATCCAGAGTTAAAGACATTCTATGGGAGATGGAATGGCTTATGAAAGATGGCTTTTCTTTTCCATTCATATGCTAAGTGCTTTGAATATATACATCTGTGTAGATCTGAATTAAAATGAGAAAATACTATTTCAGAATGCAAAACTGGCTTCTATCAATAATGGCATTTGCTTTAAATTAGATGTCTTTAAATTCAGTACTTGTATTTCAAGTCAGAGATCATAAGGATTAGAATTAGGAAGTATTCTGTCCCTTACTTATCACTCATCAGTTGAGTTACTCTGATATTTGTTGTTGTGCAACTTTTAGCCTGAGGAATTATTGTTGTACTCTGCAGCAGCCGCAGAAGCAGATGCTAGATTTGGTTTGATGGCAAGCATCCAAAAAAACTTAAATGCAAACCAAAAATGATTTCTGGCCTAGTGCCAGGTGGTCCCACTTTTCCATCTGCTGGAGAGATTTTAATTTGCAACCACTTTTTAAAAATGTTTTTGGGCTTCTACAGTCATATTTCTTTTTAAATGCTTGCTTGTCTGGCAGCCAAACTTCATTTTGGCAGATCTCTGAGGTTAGATCACCTTCTCACAGTATTGTTGGGACCCCCTACTGGCAAGATTGAGATGTATTTTGGGTGGGTGTCTAGTGAACCTGACTGACATGTATGATAAATGTAGAAAGAGGTTCCAGCTTCATCCTTTAAAAGATCCCACTTGCAAATTCAGGAACGATATAGGGTCTTTCCAGACAAGTTGATCTCAGCACAAAACTTATTCCCGAAAAATATACAAGAAACAAAGAAAAAAAAGCTTTTTTCTTATTCAGACTATAATCCCAAGAAAAGAACTAGTGATTGCATGGAATAAAAAGTTCCAACCGTTCAGTAGCTCAGCATGTTGTTTCAACAAGCTAACATAGAAATAGAGCAAGAATATATCCCCTGTAAATTCCTCATGACTTTATGTTTAATGTCTCCAAAGGACCCTGTCACACAAGCAGTTTAGCAGCATTCTTGATGGTCACTAAAACTGACCACATTAATAAATGATATGTTAAATAAATAATTAAATGAATAAAAGAAAATCCCCATTAAATTAAGATAAAACAAAACAAACCATAACTGAGATTTCACTTGAAAATTCTGTTTGGATGAGCTAGGTGTCATCTATTAGCAGTTGTTGTCTGCAGTTATTAACATGTCTTTCCAATGCCATAATCACAGAACCCTGTATTTCCGCACATCTATATTCAGACATTCCAGGATGAATCTTGTCTCTTAAAATACTATTGTGAGTTAAATTTCTCAGCAGAGACTTGCCTAGATGTATTGAATACAGAGTATTAAACTAACACGCTTGTTCCAACGAGGTGTTTATACGTATATTTGATTTTAGAACTCTCACCATTTTTTTCCTGCTTTAGATTCCTTTGAAAATCTTTCTGCTCACACTCTAGCCCCTCCTTCAGGTGGCCTCATGACCATCCTTTAATATAATCTGGGTAAGGTTTTATAATCCATGTCTAAAAGGAAGAACCTAATGATACACAATGCTGGGGAAAAGAGATAAGGTATTCAGACAGGGAATAAGGAGAAAGGTTTTTTAACTAT
>NW_009661373.1:810614-897988 GCF_000708025.1 Charadrius vociferus | reverse complement strand
ATGGATGCTTTCTAAAGAAAAGTCCCTATAGCTTTATTTCCAGCTGATACCATTCTCTGTCCTTGATTTTTGAGAGGAGGCAAGGTGCAGTGGTCCTTTTTTTTACTTAATTTGCATTGGTGCAGGTGCATATGAATGCATAGATAAAAAAAAACCCTCTCTATTCTGATACAGAGCAGGCTCATTTTTCTTCAGGGTGTGTAACCTGCAATCCATTCATCGCTACTGAGTGTGGGTTTGGGTAAGGCAGCGTGGTGACACTGAAGTAGAAGTGATAATCCTCACCTAAAATCTAGAAAGGTTATGCAGACTATGGTGACAGAATGCCCTCCTGTCTCATTAGGAATCATTCTCTGTAGGATTCTCACTTGTACTTACACACAACAGAGAGAAAAGATAGTTTTTTAAGTACTTCAGTGGCAGTGGGCAGTACAATGTGATAACAGCTTACTTTCATGCTAGAAGGTCTTTGAAAAGGCCTGAGTTTCTGATTTCTGTAATGGTATTTTTAGAGTTTAAGGTAACCGTTGTGTAACTGCAAGAACTGCAGAGCAGTGCAGGACAAAAATGCGTTAGATGCTGGTAGACATATAACAGAAACACCAAATTTTGTCTGTGTTCCCTCACTAACGCAGAATTTAGCCCTGCTACACATTTCTCCGTCCTTCTTCTGTTATCATATGTCTTCTAAAGACAAGCTTTGCGAGTTTTAAGCTTTATTTCTCTTATAAAGCACCTACATATGAAGATTTCTCTACTTCTGTCACATTCATAAAGAAAAAAAACATATGAAAGAATTCTTTCTACCCTGCCACAGGAGACCACTTGTCCTTCAAAATATCTCAGAGGAATAGTCATAAGGAAATGCAAATGCTTAATATGTCTTAAGTAGTACTATATATTGCTAAATACCTCCCTTGCCAATTGTATTCATTAGAGAAGCTCTTAATGTTATTGAAATAGAGAGACCTCTTCACAGTTATGATTTTTCTGTCCCCTTCTTCTGTTCCCTCTGGGATTGGTACTCTTCTAATTTATGGCCAGCTAGACTATTCTTGACTCTCTGCCATTTCTACTGTCTTTGTAATGCCTTAAATGATTTCCCATTTATTTTTCCTAAGGGTTAAATAATCACCGCCATTTGCTCTAGGGACATAAATGTTTAGATTTGTAGAATATGCATTGTCTTCTTTATCCTCTTCCTTATAGGAATAACAGTGACAATGTTAACAGTTTCACATCCAAGAGATAACTAAACTCTTTCATTTGGTCTTCTTCCTTGTAAAGTTAGTGAATGTGGAACAGGTGATGACAGACTGACAGAATACATTGTACTGGTTTTGGCTGGGACAGAGTAAATATTCTTCATAGTAGCTTGTAGGGTGTGATGTTTTGGATCTGTGACCAAAACAGCGCTGATAATACACGGATGTTTTAGGTACTGCTGAACAGTGTTTGCACAGTGTCAAGACCTTTTCTGTTTCTCACACTGCCCTGCCAATGAGTAGGCTAGGGCTGCACAAGAAACAAAGAGGGGACACAGACAGGACAGCTGACCTCAACTGACCAAAGGGTAATCACATACCATGTGGCATCATGGTTAGCAATAAAAGCTGGGGGAAGAAGAAGGAAGGGGAGGATCTCCGGGGTTATGGCGCTTGTCTTCCCAAGTAACCAATATGTGTCATAGAGCCCTGCTTTCCTGGAGATGGCTGATCATCCATCTGCCGATGGGAAGTAGTGAATGAGTTCCTTGTTTGATTTGCTTGAGCATGCAGCTGTTGCTTTACCTATTAAACCGTCTTTGCCTGAACCCATGAGTTTTTCTATTATCTCCCTAGTCCCTTTCTGGGGAGAGCGAGTGAGTGGCTGTGTGGGGTTTGGCTGCCTACCAGAGTTAAATCACAACACACATAAGTCAACAATGTCTGTGCAGACACCCTGCAGAGACAAAAGCCTGAGCCCTGTGCTGCAAAGAATAAGCTAAAGGTAGACACCACACTGAAAGGACTAGAAGGGACAATGGCAAAGTAGGCAGGAAGTATGTACTTTCTGGCAGCAGAGAGGACTTACTCTCCATCTGTGTATCTGCAGTTCCAGGAGAGATATATTGCCCTAGCAACAGTTGAGGAAAAATAGCTCTCAGAATGGAAGCACCAGTGTCAGCTGAGACTGAAACAAGTGTCTGCACCAAACATGGTGGCAGATGATAGTAACTGGAGGCTATGTCCTTCAGGGGATGGGAGTAACCATCTTCTAACCTGACTTGATGTCCTAGGAGTTTTGCTGTTTGCTGGATGCTCAGGTGTGGGATGCTGCTGAGAGATTGCTAAGGTCTTTCCAGTCCTCAAACTATTAGCTCTTGCTGCTCACAATGTATCCTTGCAGCAAAGTCCAACAGCATCCTGGGTTTCATTAGCAAGAGTATAGTCAGCAGGTTAAGAAAAATCTTCCTCTCTGTTCAGCACTGAGTCCGCATATGGAGTACTGTGTTCAGTATTGGGTTTCCTAGTACACAAAAGACAGACATGGACACTCTGGAGTGAGTCCAGTAGAGACTACCTAGATGGTCAGGGACCGTACAAGGAGATGCTAAGATAACTGGGTTTGTGCAGGCTGGAGAAGAGAAAGCTAACAGGAGCTCTCATTGCTGCCTACAGCTACCTAATATGAGGGTGTAAAGTAAACAAAGTGGGACTCCTCTCAAAGATTCCATGACAGGACACAAGCAGGAACACTTCTTCATATGGGCAATCAAGCCTACGAACAGGCTACCCAGAGACACTGTGGAAACTCCATGACTAGAGATATTCAAAGCTCCAACTTGGACAAGGCCCTGAACACCTTAGTCTAATTTGACTATATTAGAGGAGGCTGTTACAATCAATGACTTCCATATGTCCCTTCCAGCCTGAATTATTCTGTTATTCTATGATTCCACCTGCTTCTGTCCAAATTATACACCAGTTACAGCTATTCTCCCCCCAAAATATATCTTACATTGGAGGATGTATCTGTGCGAGTCTAGGTGGCAGTTGCATTGTCTGTGTATAATGATGATACATTACAACTAAGTCAATTAGTTGTCCAGTTCTTAGCCTGAAAAAAAAAAAAATAAAATCCATATATCCTGTAGGAGATACTGTGTGTCTTCAACGCAGATGTCAAAATTTATTCTTTTATTGTCTTATAAACGAGAATGAATGAGCACACAGAATACACTGTATGCTTAAATTAAAACAGCCTAATCTGATTATATATCTAGTATAAAATTTTTAGCCCATAGGTTTTGTTACATCTTAGTTGAAGTTAATAATGACTGCCTCCTAGCTCACTTAAACAGGAAAGCTGCTTATAGCACGTATGGAATGGCTTCTCTAACTATATTAAGAGAGCTGTCCTCTAATATTGTGAGTTTTGTGTTCACTGGGTAAGAAACAGCTCAATTTAGGAACGTCATAAAAAAGCAGATGTTCTTCTCACAGGGCTACTCAAGTCAGAAAAAAAATAAGAATAATGTACATAAATGAATATCTAATTAGGATTTTCTCCTTTACATGCATGATTAAATCCTACTAATACTACGAATTAAACTGTGCTACCCCCTTCTAGCTAGGTATAAAAATAGGAATGTTCCAAAATGCAATTAATTATTTCCCCCTTTTCAGATATTAACCTTGTTATAATATATAATTATAAAAGTATATGTATACGCATAAATAAATTATATATATTAAACAAGCAGTACTCGATGATTGTCTTTAAATATAAAACCCATTGGTCACTTGGCAACCAATAAAGAAATAAGATAAAATGTTTTTCTTTGCTACAAAATGTCTCAAAAAAAATAAGGTAGGAAGCTCTTATGCAACAGTTTTCCTAAAGGTAAAATGGATTTAGGTGTTATTTCTGGAACTATGTATCTCTATACCATTTTTAATATCGACTAGAGATCATGAAAGTTTGAACTTAACCTATTTTATGTTAAATAACTAGGCCCCAGGATACTACTAATGCATAAATATAAAGTGAATTTCACCATCATGATGGCGCTTTGTCTTAGCAAAGTGCTTGTGTTTGTAACAATTGCAAATTGTTCCAGAAAAAGAGATATTTTTATGAAACCTGTTCTCAAATCTCTTTAGCCAGAGAAAATGTTGGAGTTGTAGCTGTTTCATCTGGTGTTGTTTTGCATATTGTCATTTGGCATGATTCTGTCCTAGCAAAGTCCAGGTTTGGAGATAGAAGGACTGTTATAATTTTCATCTGGTATAAATAAGAATTAGACCATACAAACCATACAGTATGCTGTTTTCTTATAGCTGGCACAGTAATTGCAACATATCCTCACAGTATCACTCACTGGATTTACACATGCTGTGGAATCTGATATCACCCATACAAAACAAACACTTTTTTTCATAAACTGCCTAAAATTGAAACATTTGCAAGGCTTGACTTGAAATTTCTAGCAGAGGGAGAAATGGCATTAAATGTTATTTAGTTCTCATGGGAATGTGTTAAGTAGTTCACTGAACAGAGGTTGCATCAGGGTTCTACCCAAGTTTTACGAGGCAAGTCTGGTAGGGCAAGATTCATTTTCAGGCTGTGATGCCTTCCTTCATATGCCTAAGTATAGGTGTCTATAAGTGAGCAGGCTTTCAGTTTCCCAGTTTAATTACTGAAGCTCTTGTCTGTTCAGCTGGTAGAGGCTGGTGAGAGATCCAGCTCTTGGCCACGCAGAGGAGGTTGTCACCTGAGTCTCATTAAGCTCCACATTCTCAGCTGACCAGAAAAACCACCACAATGTTAAATGTTAAACTCACCTCTAGGTACAGCAGGCTTAATTTAGTAGCTAACACACAGGTCACCAGCATAGTTGAAACTGCCCTAGGATACCCTATCTGAACTGCAGATGCTGCTAAATAGGGCACAAATCTTCTTTTGACCTGTGTCCTATCTGCTGACACCTACACAGACCAACAGAAGTGACTTGAGGCTGGTAAAAGACCTCTGCTTTTTTAGGGTGGCAGGCAAAGATGTTGTGGAGGGCCCCGGGACATTGCAAATGGCTCTAGGTTAGCATTTAAGTAACTGAATTTATACCAACACGCTAACAGATGAATTTTAAGTGGTTTAATTTCAAACCGATTCCCACGTCTAGCACAGAATAATTGTAGTCTTCCTCTCTTATGTTTAATTTATTTGCTTATTTGGTTTATTTTCAAGATGCCACATTTTAGTATTTGTTTTGAAATATTCTCTGATGCTTGCTGTTACTTTATAAATTACAGAAAATTGTTTCATACATTTCTATTTCAAAGTGATACATGGTAAATATATTCTTAAGTTCCTATAGCTATTAAGCATGCGCAAACACACAAGTAAAATGTCACACTGGTCTCTTCCTTGTTTTGTCCTATTCTGTATTCATCATAGTTACTGTGAAATACTCATTACTGTATCAGGCTATGAAGTCATAAATGAAATTTGTGTTTCCTGTAGGCCATGTGGGGTTTTTTTATGGTATTAATTGGTGGATCTAACCTTGAACTCATACCCTCTAGGGGCACTTCTGTCTTAAGAACACATGTAATTTTAAGTTGCCAGAATGAAATCTGAACTCCTGAAGGGAAACACAGAACTATCAGCTGTAACAATGAACTGAAATACCATCAATGGCTCTAACCCTACTCTAGAGCTACAGAGAACTTTTAGACAGAAGTATGATACTGAAGATATTTGTTTTATGTCCGCTGTGCATTTGGTAGTTGCTGGTGTGTATTTAAGCAAAAAAAAAAAAAAAAACAAAACAAAACAGATGGGGTCATCTATTCATTTTTCAGTTTTGCATTGTTTTTTAAATTGTGGTTAATTCTAAAATATAACTTAAAATGTTCCGATTAGCTAATGAGGAAGGGTTTTCAGAGATGTGTAATGTTTTTGTGTTAGACCAAGTATAGCTGGGAAAAAAGACGACAAGCTTTTGAGCATGCAAGCCCTTCTTCAGGTTTAAAATAGAAACAGAAGCCTTCAAGCTAAATACTAGGTAAGAGCAATTGCTCTGGGTCTAGCTTCATTATGTTAATCATTTAGAGAATTTGAAGAAAAGGCATCTAGCACTGGTGGAGCCAAGGGAGAGGTGGGTGAGGTTCCTAGCTCCTACAGGAAGCAGAGAGACAGTTAATTATTACTTTTGGTGTAGTGAAGAGGAGGACGAAGGCTAGGCAGTCAATATCTCTACTGACTGGTATCTCTACTGAGTCTGCAATTTTTAGTACCGAGAAGAACTGTAATTTAGTTCACAGGCTTGCCTTTTGGGAATACTGTGTACATCACCTTTGAATCAGGATTTGGAGGGTAGAGGGTGAGGTCTGTCCCGATCAGTATCAGGAAGGTTTCGTTAAAAATAATCCCCAGGACGAGATTAAGACGCTAAAGTCGGTCAAATGTCATACACCCTTTTACTTAATTCTTTTAACGAAGAATAAATCGCAGGGGAAAGAGGAAGGGAATGCAAAGGGGAAAAGAAAAGGGGGTAAGAAAGAAAATAAGGAAAGAAGGAGAGAGCTTGCTACTACCATTCTGAGTTCAACAGTTTTTCTGCAGATTCTGTCTGAAGTCTTCAATCATTACACGCTTCATATAGTCTGAGGTCTGTGAGGGGGCTCGCAGCAGGGAGGCAAGGAGGAACAAAGAACAAAAGGGGCGCCAAAAGGCGCGTGCTCCTTTTATATAGGGATCTCGCTCATGCGCAAATGAACTGGAAGCGCTGCTCTCCTGCAAGCCTCTTCCTGCTCTTTTCGCACCCTTGGTCCCTGCCCAGGCACATGAGATCATCCGCTTCCAAAACCGTGAAGAAGATGGTCCTCCCAGAAGATGGCGGCACAACAGCAATGTCGAGACAAAATTGCATCTGTTATTGGTTCTCCACAAGGTCTCCTATCTGTAATTATTTAAAATTATTTTCTACTGTTTCATTTGCTTGATTTTAACATCAGAGATTCCATTAAAGCATTTGGAATAAGTATGACACAAGGACATATATGTGTGTAATATGTGGATTTTGTTCTGCACCTGTTGTGAGCAAGCTGAAGGAGTAGGTAATGGAAAAGGGTGTGAGACAACTACTTTGGAGAAAGCATTGAAAATTAAAAACTCTAGGAGAAGAATAAGATCTCCTTAGATGATATTGGATCATGCAGGTCAGTCAGACTACTCCAGGAAGCTGTATTTCTTGGGTCTGCTTCTAGGATTTCAGGATATGGGTTAAAGGAGTATAATAACATGTGGCTGAGTTTTTTAGAGTCTGAACACAGAGTAAACTTTGAGTGAAATCCAGCATTCAGACTAGCATTTAAGGTCTGTTGTAAGCACAACTGAAGTGTTATAAGCCTCAAAATATATATCATTACCCTGCATCCCACTGCCATTTTGCCAGCCCCTCGTCTTCCATCACATCAAGTATAAACTACTTCAGAAGCTGCTATAATCTCTTACTCACTTTAAAAAGTTGACAGATAGGACCATTTGTTCCATTTCACTAGTTTCTATCCCCTTCATCTTCCAAACAGGCTACAGTTTATGGGTTTTGTGCTGTCCTTTTTTGACTTCAGGGCTCAGTGAAGGTTCACAAGTATATTTTTGCCACCACCAGCAAGCTACCAGAAACCCTCAGCAGCTGTTCAGGCCACTTCATCATTGCTATGATGATTATGTTGATGGTTAAGCTATCTTCATATGCCATTGTGCAGATCAGTATTCTCTCTTGTTGTCATGTGTCTTACACTGAAGTTTTAAATAAATTTGGGAGCTAGTTATTCTTTTCCAATTTCATACAGTTCAGTCCTGGTCACATATACTAAAATAGATTTTGATTTTCATGGTTAAACATTGTGGGAAATAATCGGAATGATGTTATTACTGGAAGCTGCTGACACATAAATCTTTGGAGAGTTTCTTCTGATTTGCTGAAGATTTTTGCCATGGAAAGTATCCTTGAGGGCTTAACAAGAGAGTTAGAAATATATGTCATGGGAAACCTGTAAAATATGAGAAGCAATATTAAAGCTGTCACATCATGCACATTTAAACTTCCTAAAGTCTATAGTTATTTGCGTCTAATGAACAAATGCATCACACTCCCAAAAGATCATTTACTATCTATGTAACAGCTAGTTTGATAGACTTCAAGTGAAAGCAAGATGAAGAGGAAGCCTTGAATCTTGAAGGAAATGATGGATCTTCTTTTGTAGTATGTTCCATCCAAAAGAGAGAATACCAAAGCAAACACAAACACAAAATAAATACCTGAGTGGTTGATGGCACTCCAGTTTGTGATATTTTTTTTTTTATCCCTGATGAGTAATTTCTAATGTTTGATATGCCTAAATATGAATAAAGATTTCACATACCATTCAACAGTTTGTTGTTTGAAAACACTGTTAAAAAATTATCTCATTGAGGTGAGATCTCTGTCTGGATGCTTGATATTGTTATTGGTTTAATACATAACAGAATGAAACTGATCCATAAAAAATAATTGGTGGGTTTTAAGAGGCAGTGGGGTAGAAATTTTGATCTCCTATCATTTGCTGCCCACTTGAAATTACTGTGTGGCATATAAGGATTCATGGATCATGATAAATCAATGAATTCTGGTTAATTATTTAATATTAATTGTGGAATTGCACAAAGTTTGGAAATAATACCTTTATTAGCTTTCTCTAAATAAAGCCAAGAAAAAATAACTCTCTTTATTAGTATCTCAGTCATAGCTGTTCATTGATAGCATAGAAAAAAGGTACAAAATGCTTCCAAATTTCTTTAATTCCCATCTACTCTGCAAATAAGCACCATACATTTCTGCTTTACCAAAATAGTGACAATTAGTCTTGTCACACAAAACTATTTGTCGCCTTTGATTTCGTATTGTGCAGCTGAAAATTACAAAAAAAAACCAACAGCTTTCACCTTTTTCAAAAGCACCAGACCACACCATGAACCATTGAGGTAGCTTTTTGTTCTCTGCTGTGCTTTCTGAAAGGGGAAAATTTATCTTGGAAATATGCTGAATAGTTCTAAATAATTTAGATAGCTGCAAATTGGGAAGCATACCAGATAACAAGCAAAGCTTACACGATTTTTTCCCTAAAGCATCAATAGGTAAATTCTGGTAGGAAGTGGCAGGTAGCTGCTGATGCTCTCTGACTGGAACAGGCATTATCATCACAATAACAGTACCTGATTCCACCATTGGATCCAATCATCTAAGTACCCATCTGTAGCCACACAAAGCACCCCATTAATCCCTCTTCTTATCCTTTACGTAGGCTTGACACCTGGAGTATGATAAGAACAAGAGATTTGGTGTATCATTTATTTAGACTGCAGCTTGCAGTGATCAAGCACAGGGGTGCCTAGCAAGGGAAAAAAAAAAAAAAACCCAAAAACGTCCAGTGACCCAACTTGTATATCGTATCCTCTTATCTTGTTTCTTGACCACCCTTTTTTTGCCCTTGTTACCTCCCTTTCTCCTTTCAAATCTCCTCCAAATAAACAACCTTATTAGTAAATTAGTAAAACTCATCCATCTCATCTCCTCATAACAGTAGAAACTAGCTGTTCTTATGTGGACTTCAAAATTGCTCTCATATTTTGAGATGGTTAACATAAAAATAAAACCAAATTCATAATGGGTCACAGTCACATTGTTGTGACACCTCATGTGATTTACAGTGTTGAAATGCCCCCATTCTCTCTCATCCGCATAGCTCTCATCATTCCACAAAAGCACTGAGCTTTTCTCTGAAGTGTAGCTCAGATAGGTATCAGTCTTTTGCTGCTGCTACCTTCTTTGCCAACCTTTGTGAACATAAAGAAACTGTCAGCTGCTACAGCAGATTAATGAGAGAATTAATGATTTTTAATGATTAAAAAATTCTTAATAAAGAATTTTTTTCTTCTACTATTTCTTAACCATAGAATCATAGAATCACCTGGTTAGAGTAAAAAGAGACCTTGAAGATCATGTTGTTCCAACTCTCTTGCCATGGGCAGGGACAGCTTCCACTAGACTAGGATGCTCAAAGTTCCATCCAATCTGGCCTTGAACACTTTGAGGGATATTTCAATTTTAATATTTCAATTTGTTGTGGCCTTTCTATAATCCTGTAGACAGATGATTTACTATGTTTTTATTTTTATTTATGTAACTTTTCTGAATGTTGTGTGATATCACAGGTTGATGATGGGAGACACCACTGTCATTTATAGAAAAATAAAATACAAAAAAATGCCTAGTATAAAATGCAAATACTGTGAAAGTTACTATTAGAAAGAATAAACAACTTAATCTAACATTTCTTATAATGCATTACAGACCAATAGTGAGAAAGATATTTGGAAAGTTTCTGCTTCCTATATTCAATCACTTTGCTGAGTTTTCCTTACAGGACTTAGCCCAAAGTAGAACATGTATTCAGGAAATGTAGAGTGTTGTTAGCAAGAGGTCTTTTGTTATTAATATGGCAGTGAGATACTGAATATTAAGTCTGTCAATAATTTAAATGAATAACTGTTTTGTTTTGGTGTCCAGAGGATAGACTGCTCTTAAAATCTTAAAGCTTTTTTTTTGAGTGGTATGCCTGGTAAAGACAAATCCTACAACATGCTCAGAACATTTCCAAAGAAAACCACCTTTTTTTGGAGTGTTTCTGGTAGTTCATAAAAATGCAGTTTATGTAATGAGTAGGGTACGGTTTTCTAAGTTTGAAAGGTAAAATAGTGATGACAAAGTCTGCATATTTTCTGAAAATAAATTATAGGATGATAAAATGATAAAATCATAGAACCATTTAAGTTGGAAAAGACACTTAAGATCATTGAGTCCAACCATTAAGCTAACACTGCCAAGTCCACCAATAAATTATATCCCTAAGGGCCGCGTCTATGTATCTTTTAAATGCCTCTAGGTATGGTGATTCAATCACTTCAATGGTCAGCTTGTTCCAGCGCTTGATAACCCTTTCAGTGAAGAAATGATTCCTAACATCCAATCTAAACTTCCCCTGGTGCAAAATGGGGGCGTTTCCTCTCATCTTATCACTTGCTACTTGGAAGAACAGACCGACACCTGCCTCACTACAACCTCCTTTCAGGTAATTGTAGAGAATTATAAGGGCTCCCCTCAGCCTCCCTTCCTACAGACTAAACAATCATAGAATCATGGAATCATAGAATCATCTAGGTTGGAAGGGACCTTTAAGATCATCACGTCCAACCATTAACCTAGCACTGCCAAGTCCACCACTAAACCATGTCCCTAAGCACCACATCTATCTGTCTTTTAAATACTTCCAGGCATGGTGATTCCACCACTTCCCTGGGCAGCCTGTTCCAATATTTGATAACCCTTTCAGTGAAGAAATTTTTCCTAATATCCATCCTAAACGTCCCCTGGTGCAACTTGAGGCTATTTCTTCTTGTCCTATCACTTGTTACTTGGGAAAAGAGACTGACCTCCACCTTGCTACAACCTCCTTTCAGTTAGTTGTAGAGGTATAAGGTCTTCCCTCAGCCTCCTTTCCTCCAGACTAAACAACCCCAGTTCCCTCAGCCGCTCCTCATAAGACTTGTGCTCTAGACCCTTCACCAGTTTTGTTGTTCTTCTCTGGATATGTTCCAGCACCTCAATGTCTTTCTTCTAGTGAGGGGCCCAAAACTGAACACAGTACTCGAGGTACAGCCTTACCAGTGCTGAATACAGGGGGATGATAAACTCCCTAGTCCTGCTGGCCACATTAATTCTGAAAGAAGCCGGGATGATGTTAGCTCATATTCAGCTGGCTGTTGACCAACACCCTCAGGGCTTTTTCCACCAGGCAGATTTCTAGCCACTCTTCCCTAAGCCTTTACCAACATGTAGTTGCTGTGACCCAAGTGCAGGACCTGGGACTTGGCCTTGTTGAACCTCATACAATTGGCCTTGGCCCATGGATCCAGCCTCTCTAGATCCCTCTATAGAGCCTTCCTACCCTCAGGCAGGTCAACCCTCCTGTCTAATTTGGTATTGTCTGAAAACTTACTGAGGGTGCACTTGATGCCCTTGTCCAGATCGTTGATGAAGATATTAAACTGTATCTACAGTTTATGCTATTTGGTGGCCTTTTGATCATACAAGTTGGAGATTTCCTTCATCTCAAGATTTATTCTCAGGGGTGCCACAGGAGTTGCTGAAGGAGTTTTTTACACAACTTCATATCATCTGTGAGACAATGGCTACATCAGACTAGAATATGTCATCAGGGTGACACATCAGTAGCAGCACAGCAGAGATACAATCTTTCCATCAAAGCATTGATAAATGGAAAAAAGAGACCAAAGCCACTATGACTTGAAAGTTGGTATCTAGAGGATGGAAACACATGTCCAAATATACTGAATATTTTTCTGTTGCCATCATCAAAAGTGAATGACAGTGGAGCTAGTAAGCACAGTAACCTCAACAGATGGCCCTGTTATACAAACTTAAACTTCTCTATTTGCTGTAGAAGCAAAACAACCTGTGGACAATGAAAGTATCAAAGTATCTGAAAGAATGAAGTAAATTAACCTGAGCCACAGCTTCCACTATGTTTTTTGTGGGTTTTTTTGTTGGTGGTTTTTCAGCGTTTGGGGGTGGTGGAGGGGTTTAGGGTGTGTGTGTCTTAATTTTGTTACAAAATATTGTTGTGTTTAATAGAACAACTACAAAAGGCTGTTTAACCTCATAAATGAATCATATAGTGCTTGGGAGAAGCAGCAAAGAATTCATAATTATGAGGTCATAGAAAGCATTCTACAGTCTCACCTGCTTTCAAGCACAAGCTTGATAAAATAATCAAGTGGCTTAACTAATCAGGAAGCTGATTGCTAAAATCAATTAAAGCACTACTTAATTTGTTTCTCAGCAGCTCTCCTTTGCTTTAGATTTTAGTTAATATTTTCTTTTCATTCCTCTGCTACTACTACAAAAAATATTGGCAGAGGACATATAGCTTATTTAATCTGCCTTTTTGATGTTTAACAGTGTTGGGTTCTGACATTATAGCAGATTTCAAATGGTGAAATAAACCAGGCTTCTCTTGCACCATCGTTTAAGCTCTTTCTGGATATTGCATGGATTCTCTTCAGCTATGTGATTAGTCTTCAGATTGCCCATGAAATCCTTTATCTGTTCTCTGATTTATCCCAAATGTACAGAATAACACAATGCTAAAAATTTGGAACAAAAAATATCATTAGGCTTCTGCTGTCTTTCCATTGTTTGAATTCTATACATCTAGCCGTCCCAAACCCAACAGCTTATTGTAGATGTATATTAACAGAAAACAAACTAAAACGCATCAAGATATGCCATAATATATTATGAATCTAAACAGTTTCAAAGTTTGTCTGCTACAGAGGAAACTGGAAGAAAAAAATATTGGCATGAATAAAGACAGGGCTGAACAGTAGGAAGTAAAAATGGATATAGCAAAGGTTAGAGAAGTTTGCTTCTGAACAGCAATGTTGAGAATCTACAGTTACTATTTTGTATTATGGACGCAGTACATGTTCAAACCCTTTGCAAACCAATCCCACTCAGTTCAGGAGTCTGAATTCAAGTTGTTAATTTCTAGAGTTGAGGGAGAACTCAAGTGCTGATTACACTGACACTGCTAATTCCCAGCACTGTATCTTTACACTATAACCATTAAAAACAAGTCCAAAAATGGTCCAAAACAAGGTTCACAAACAGAAAAGAGGCTGAACTGTAACAAACCAAATTTAAAAACAAAAACAAAAACAAAAACAAACCAAAACAAACAAACAAACAGAACAAAACCAAATACTGTGGAGCCTGTATTATTATAAAGTATTTGCAGGACTCACTTGCCAGTCTCATGAATCCCACTTGTTACTTCTAAAGATTGTTAGCAAATTCATAGCATTTCAATGCTATCTGTTCTCAAATGGAAATAAATAAAATGAAAATTCCCTTTTGGAAAATATTTCAATGAGTTTTGGGAAGTGTCCCAGATATAACCAAACTATCAGAAATCCTAGTCACTCCCAGAAGATGTCACAAAACTTCTTGTAAACACTGTAATGGGTATTTCAGATTTCACATTGGCTGTATTGACATAATCAATCAAGTAAGTTACATTCAGGTGTGGACTCATCTTAGAATCACTTTACTATATTTGAAGAGCACCTCTTTATACCTCAGAGAGGGTTCAGGGAAGAGGCAGGAAAATTAACTTTCTTTGTGATACACGCATTGCAGAAAGACAGTCTCTAAGCTCAATTTACTTTGGAATGAGTTATTACTTTGTCACAATCAAGAGACACATCATCAAAAAAGCGATGAGACATATCTAGTTCAGGTATTACTATGTTAATATGAACTGAATGGTTTGGGCATTTGAAACAGAAAAACTGACCAGTAAATAAGTTATAATATCTTTAAAACCAAATAAATCTCGTGAAGGAACTAATGCATTTTCTCAGGCAGAGAAACAGTCTAAGGAAGCTTCAGCTGCCCTAGGACGATTTGAATATGCTGGTTCTGTGCTGGACTGTAGGCTGAGAAGCACAAGGATGTCAACAGTTTTTTGTGGGGGTAATGATCAGTAAACCAATATTGATATAGTTGCAGGTAAAAGCTGATCAACTCAAGCTGTTTAAATCTAATAAAAATCAAAGCAGTTTATACATTTATTAATGATGTGCAATTAATTAGAAATCAGTGAAATATATTATCCGGATCAATATCAACAATACAAGAGATAAACCATGACATTAGACGCCTAAAACCAAACAGTTAAAATACTAGCATTAAGGAATTCATGCCACTAGGAAACTGAAGTTGTGCTACTCTGAGACGACAGAGGTCTTGAATATTTAATTGATACTAAACCAGAGAAAATAAGGAATAAACCTGAGATAGAACATACTCTCAGACTATCTTACACGCCTAGCTTGCCCTAAAATTGTAGGAACTTTGTCAAAAAAAAAAGTGTTCGTATTCCATAACTAGCTAGTGAAAAAGAATATTACTATTAAAAGCTTTCATAGAGGGGTTCTGGCCACCTAAGTTTAGATATTCATATAAAGTAGCCCAGATAGCCCTTTGGACCTCTTTAAAGTCACCCACCTCTCCCCCCATTGAATATATGATATAAAAGTTGCTAGGTACATAACTTTATGCAAAAACCTGGGAGTCTTGGGTGCTGTAGATAATGCTTACTATTCTTAACAATGATATCAATTCCCATCAAACAACTTATTATGTAAGATCATTAGGATAACCTTTTAGATTATATTCCTGATTGTGCTTTCTTGGATTTTATTTTAGGGAAAGGATTGCTAACAAATAGAAGAATCCAGTTAAATAGGAATTAATTTGTTATAATACCGTGATCAATTTCTATGTCTGATCGAAGTAGGTGATGACAGTGACGCCTTTTGGTCTCATAAATCTATAAACTAACACACCTTTAGAGAAATTCAGAATAGCTATAAGATTAAGGGCACATAAAGCTGATTTTTATGACTGATACCCCACTTTCTTTTATGATAATAGATTTAGATATGCATGCCAATGTGTAATGGACAGTGGCATCTATTAGAAAATCTCCTTTTATAAGCTACATATGTATTTCCTTCTCTGTAAAGAAATTTCTGAAATGCCTAACAGAACAATTAACAAATGCTTTTCTTAGCATTCCAATTTACTGTACATTTTTTATCAAGTACATATCCTGATACCAGTAGAAGAATTATTGAAAACCAATCCCTCAGAATCCAACCTACATAATATAAAACATAACTGTAGTTCCAAAGGATAGTTTCTATTGCATGCATTTGGTATTCAGCAACAAAATCTGCCCTATTGTATAACTTCATTCTACCTAAAAAGCTGCTTTGTATTATATAAGAATTTTATTTCCACATTTGGATAAACACTCAATAAATTAAATTCCGTTAAGTAGAATTTAGATACATAATTAGCAGAACGGTCCAAATATTTCTCATAAAATACAGGTATGCAATGTTCACTAGGAAAAACACCGAGGCTCTTTCACATAAGGCTATTGCACATGCTATGAAACATGTAAGCACTTTGTTTAGTGGCATTTGAGATTCAAAAAAAAGGGGTAGACTGGACACTATTGGAGAAAGAGGTCTTCATGGGACCTGTCATTAGCAGGATGCTTTGATGTGGTGTTACTTGAGATTGCTTTTTTGACTTTGTAGCTTGACATCTAGCCTTCCCTCTATACAGGCAGAGCTATCACATGTCATAACCACCAGGTGTGTAACTCATGAGCTCTGTGCTTTCTCAAACAGCACTGGGTAACCACCTGTACAAGACTGCATTGAGATGTATTGGCTCCATGAGGTCAGCCTCAGCATGCTCCAATACCCTCAACCATCCACAGTGGCAACAGATGCTTATTTTTTAGGCACTGATTTGCTTCCTTGATTTTTACCACAGTCTGTGAGAGAATAACGAAATAATATTTCTGGAAGTGATTTACCTTATTCAAAAATAGAATTCTAAATTAAATCAGACTAATTGTACCCTAGAGTGGTCTATTTTTCTCCTTAAAATTTTATCTCTGAATAAGAATACAAAATCTAGTGTATATACAGTTGCCTATGTTGGTGAAATCTAAAATTATGTGAGACAATTGCTACTGTACATAATTATGCACCGAGTGGTCGATATCTGTAGATATTTTCAGAGCATGCATATCACAAGCAGTACTGAGGTTCATTTCAAAGACCACCTTTGGCATTGTTAAGCTTAATTGAAAACACACATAGAAGTATCTTTACTTAAAAGTGCTTAAAAGAACTTAGGCAGAAAAAATGTGAAGCCAGGATTCTTTCCAAACTGAATGGAGGTGGGGGTGGAGGGGTGGAGGGGAGGAATTAGAAGATCTTACCACCAATCTACAGAATATAGTCAGGAGGAAGAAGATGAAAATCTCATTTTTTTATTGAAGGTAGATGAGAATGACTGTCTTAATGCAAATGAAGGAGAAAGAAAAGAAGAAAGGACCTTCCCTGTGTTACCTAGTTCTTAGGTTTGGATTTGAAAAACTCCCAAGCAAAAAATGACTAGATTCAACGTTTCTTATCATCTAGATAGAGTGTTGAACCTTTTGCACTATGCAAAGAATATTTTCTGCTGCCTTTTTCAAAGGAAAACTTTGGACTAGTAATCTGTTACTATAGATACAACTTAGTCACGTAAATATAGGAAGCCTGCAGATTCCTAACACTCAAAGATGTTTTGTTTAGACTGTATTGGGCTACCAAAGTCTTCATGACAGACAGAATTTTAGATGCATGCCTCAGTTTTAATGTTTTGTATTTTTCCATTTGCGTATTCACTTAGGAAACATGCACATCTAATTCATTATTGTAAATTGCACCCTTAAAAAAAAAAAAAATAACACCAATTATTAAATTTATTGTATACCAGTTGAAAACACTTTGTGTGCCCTGCTTTCCTTTGGCTTCATATCTCAAAGGTGATTTTACCCAACTCGGGTGTCTTGGTATACAAAATAACACCTACAATACTGAATTAAATGACCTGACATTTAAATATCTACCTATTGTACTGTTCTGCAAGCCAGTTAACATTTCTGATCTTCCATTGGGGGTAAATTATTTTCAGTCCATATTTCTGCAAACATTTCTTGGAAAAAATATATGTCCTTGAGAAACTCATCTCTGTAGGTTTTACTACTTGTGTTCTTTACACTTTGTTGTTGACTTCTGTTTATAACGTGATGTAACTAAGGCAGAAGACTGTCAGCTAGCATTGCAACAACTTGCATGTTCATCCTGAGGTAAGCAGGTGTTAAAGATTGTCTCTATAAGTGCTGGTTGCGATGTTATAGCAGTTATGCTATAACTGTACAGTTAGACAATCACCAGAAGAAAGTATATTTTACCTTTGGTTAGTATGAAATTTATCAGCTTTTGCCAACCTGGAATAATGTGGTGATTGAAAAATTTCTTTGTGCTGTGTCAGAGCCAGCCTTTGGTCTGCAATCAGCCATTTCTATTTATGTTCCAAGAACCTATTTCAAACTATTATAACTTATTTTCAAGTTAATAATGTCATCCCAGGTCCATTGGGGTGGAAATCAGCTCATATATTAAGGCATTTAATTGGAGATTTGTAAAGGCATGTGCCAGCATCCAGCTAGATATTTGATTAAATTTCCTAGATATAGGTATCTAGTGTGGTCTGAAATATCTTGACATATCCAAGAAATCCACAGAAGGCTGGGAAATATGACAGTGATCCAGTGGCAGTTTTTTGCACTTCTGGAATGAAAGTGGAAGCTCAGCAGTTATTCTGGATATCTCACATGAAGCTGGAAAACTATGTTAGATAACAATCACATATAAATTTCTACCTTAGAACAAGTTGAATAGCATTCTCTGCTCTACAACTTGTGCTCAGGGGTAATCTGCTCATCTGAATCCTACACATATTTGCCCTGCTATACAACCTTAAACACCTACCTGTGCAGAGACTTCATATTTAAACGCCTACGATTCAATGTGATTTTTAACCCACCTGTCTTGATAGACACATAGTCTTTCCTGGTGCATTTTGAGACATCCTGTGTTTATCCCCACACAGAAAAATGTTTGAAGTATAGCTCTGTAGTTAACAATATAATTGTGATTCCATTCTAAATATCCACATTCTTCTTCTATTCCTTCTTTGAAAATAAAAGAAAAAGAGAAAAAAAATTGAAGTAATTTTTCCCATATCTGTTAACAAATAAAACTCTATTTGCCATAAAATTTCAGTTCTAATTTTTCCTCGTGTAGCCTATAAATGGTGTTTATGTTTCTTATATTTCTTTTGTTTTGTGCAGTGGAATTAGATAATATCCTCTCAACATCAAATAGTAATACATACTACTACATAATCTTCCAGAGTATTCAGACCCTATAGTATCCAAAATATAATGTGTTGATTGATTACATAAAAATGAGTATTCCAAATTCTCTCCAGAAAATATGTTAGATTGATTTCTGTGTTTAGATTGTTTTCTGTGTTTTCAACAAACTATCTGGTTTTCCCTTTTTTTTTTTTTAGCAACAATTTTTATGGATATGAAAGCTGATATTGGAATTTTATTAAAAAAAAAAAAAATGCAATCTAGCACCCAATTTATGAAATGCTGTCCTTATCTTTCCATTGTTTGCATTTGAAGTACTGAAACATAACTGACAGAAATTAACTTTCTACTCGTGGAAATAATATACTTCTGTAGCAGGAAATACATTTTAAAGAGTTCTCAAGAAGTTCATCCATTTTAAAGGGCAGTATATTCATAACCTAAACCAAAGTTCTTGTGCTGTTTTATCTGAAGGTTATCTCATCAGGAAATTGAAAATTCTCCATTCAGGCACATTTTGTTTATTTTCCTGTAACTTCATTTTAATTCATTTTTTTTCTCTTTCCTCATCATCAGTAAAGGATAAGATGTAGGCTGTTGCTACTCAGAGACATAAATAAAAGTCAAGAGAGGCCAAAGATAACTTCCATAAGGCTAACTTGATTTATTCCATACAGACATTTTTCCATATGCTTTATTCTATGTTTGCTCTTTTCTTGTACTTGCTTTCCATATGGCAGTCCCTCCTCCCAAAAGCTGTTCCCCTCTTTCCATAGCATCTGAGGTTTTTGAAGAATGAATGAAAATGTGGGTCTACTGTTAAGATATTTGTAATTATGAGGTTGTAAGGACTGGAACTGATGATGAAACTGCTTATTTCACAGCCTAAATAATAAAAGAGAAACTTTATTTATTTCTATTCAGGTAATACATCAGATTACAGTTTTCATCACTCAGAGCATTCAAGTACATGGACAAGATAAAAATGCAGTTTAAAAAGAAAGTTCATTTGTGGCAGTAAATGAACCACAGGGATAGATACAGAACACAAGAACATCTAGAAATACGTACTTGTATCCATCACTAAATCTAATTGAAGTATGATGCTTTTATCAGGTTGTAAGATGGCTATCACCCTCATTGAATACCAAGTCCTTTAATTACTGTTTCACTTTCTGAAATTCCTGTTAGATTTACTACTGCAACATCCTTGTGTTGTATCTTGCATCAGTGTGTTATTCTTCCTCAAAGACTACAAAATCTCAGCATGACATCCTTACATGTATATCATACCAATCATCTCAGATATTTTACATCACATGTGCACCTACAATGTTCTTGTCCTACTTTGTGACCATATTATTAATCCTATTCTTCCATCTTCTGCTTCTAGTTTCCTTTGCTTATACTAAAATTTATTTTGGCTTTAATTTGTCATTATTCTTTGTTCCACAGTATGTTCAGAAATTTTCTATACCAATACTGTGTCATCAGAGTTCTACTATGCCATACAACATCAACATTTGTCCTTAATAAGAAAAAAAAAAATAATTTTAAAGAATGTCACTTTATAACAATTTTTTTTTTTCTCACGTTGTTCCCAAATACATGTTGAGATTCTTGGTCTTGTTTTCATAAAAATTTATTCAAATGAACAATTCTTCCACATTAAACCACCTCTGTCCAAGTCTTCTTTCAAAAGCCATATGATTGAATGGTTTTATGCGTCTAAGATTACAGCAGAGTAATTTTGTCCAAAGTACATCTTTATTTTTTTAAAATTTTTTAATTGTTATTGAACTTTTGTAGGTAAATAAGCACCTGAAATAATGTGAAATTGATGATAAACCTTCAAAATGTGTTGATCCTCTTTTTGGAACAAAAATAGTTTGTCTTCTGTGTTTCCAACGCAATTTTAAAACTATAGATGTTTACAGTAAAAAGTTTCACTCAGCAGTAATGGTTCATCGTAATATGAAGAACTAATGGCAGTGTCTCAATAACACTTTTTCTCATGAACTGTTGAACTAAATAGACCTTCCAACAAACTTTTTCTGTATTTTCTTTCTGTATCTCCGGCACGTTTTTTCCAGCTAATATGAAATCAACAGTAGATGGCATTTGAGTTAGAGATACAATATCCCTTTTCAAATCAGGTATCTTATAATAACATCAGCCTTGGTAGTAAGCATTCTGTTCCCTGCTTTCCCTCTTGGTCTGACACTGCTCTCAGGTGCCATATGTATGTTTCTACTCAAGCGTTAATTCTGTCTCCTAAGACTCTTTTACTGATTTCCTGTCCTTTTATATTTTTCAAGTACCTCTTTCCTTTAACTAATAATTCAAGGTTTCTCAGAAGAACAGTCACAGTTAAATCACTTCAGTTCTAATTAAATAGAAATACAGTGTTTAGACAGTATGCTCTAAGAGATAAAAAGAACATACCTTAAAAAAAAAATCTATTTTTAAGTCATTTAAGATGTCATTTTCTCTACTGGGTTACTTAGTTCATCACCTGAATCTGAAAAGACAATTGATCAAATATCCCAGATCCTTTTTATACTTTTCTTTATGTAAATATCAGCTTTTGAAAATAGTCCAATGTCCTGGTTTGAGGTAGAACAGAACTAATTTTTTTTTTTTTTTTTTTGCAGTAATTTGTGCCATCCCAGCCTAAACCACTACAAAATTTGTCAGCTGGCAGTTATCCCAATAAGTTATTTCCACATTGGCAACAACTCCCACAGTAGAGACTTCCTTATAATTACCAGTCACTGTGTGGCTGAAGCAACTTAAAGCTCTAAAAGACCTGGCAAACAGAACAAAAAAAAAAAAAAAAAAACCCCCCCCCCCCCCCCCCAACAAACAAACAAACAAACAACCCCCCCCAGAGGGTAACTAAAAACCAGCTTGCTCAAAACTAGTTGTGGTGCAAGTGGAAAAATAATCAGGGATTAAAATAGATGCCATTCATTCTACCCACACAGTGTGTTTATGTACCTATTGTATTTGATAGAAATAAAAAGTCACTTTGAGATGGCAATTCATCCCACGTATTTCAGGATGGAATGAATTGCCTTGAAACAACAAATCATGCTTATCTTTCCCACTTAGTACAAGGTAACCTAGACAAATGACTTAGATTATATCCCTACTTCTTAGTGACTAAAGTTTAGATAAGATGAATTCTACAATGTAAGTAAAATTCCAGAGAACTCTAAAGTATTGCAATAAAGTACTTTTTGCCATGAATGTAAATTATTTTAAATCAAGAGCAGCAGGCAGAAAGGTGTCCTTCAATTGCTATAAAATCTAAAGATTCCCTTCCTCTCCCTGGTTTGAATAAACAGTACTTTTTCTTCAATTTTCTATTGTTTATTTATTTATTTATGGACACAAGAACACTGTTAACATACTACATTTGATTCCTAGGCATATGACATTAGAAATACTTCAGTGAGCACTGTTTTCAGAATCTCTTGTGGTGGAGTATATATAATGTGGAAACAGAGAGCATATGTTTGACAACCAAAATCTTAAAAATTAAACATACAAACAAACTAATTGCAAAGATTTGTAATAACAAACACACACACAAACACACAGAGAAAAAACTCTTTGTCTTCTGGATCATGAGCCTTCTGTGAACTGGAGATGCAGTATACTTTGGAGATGCAGCCAGCAATGCTAGGATACTACTTTTTAAAGATAAACAAACTCTGTAACCTGAAAATAATCTCTCAAAGCATATGAATGAAGCAGCTATGACTACAAGGGAAAAAGAGTTAAAACAAACGAACAAAACCAATTCAAAATTTCTTAAGGTTTAATATTATAAGATTGCTCATAGTAATCACTTTCTTCTAGCAAGAAATAGATTAAATTAATGAAACAGCTGCATATACTATAGCTATTCCATATAGTATCAGAAGAGATAGACTTTGTGAAATGTATATTTGGGATAAAATCAAAGGTCTTTCCTATACCAGCTGTATTTATTCTTCTGACTACAACAAATTCTGGTTCAGGCATTTTATAAGCTACATGACATATGTTGAGAAGGATCATTATCTGAGTGACTTGCTAATTGATTTTTTTTTTTCAGGTATAAAACATTCTATTTCATATCAGATCAATCACATTGCTCATATTCAATAATCGCAGTGTAGTTTTCCTGTTATAACATTAATAATCCTACTCAATTTCTGGTCCACTTTAATTATTCAGACCTTAAGAATAAATTGTATTATGCATTATTCTTGAAGTAATATGAAGGAATAATTGACTGACACTGATATAATAGAATGCCATCAATATTTTAATTTGAAATAGAATTATGCTTCAAATCACATTCATCACTTGAAACACAGGAGAATAGCTTTAAAATAGTTTGAATAAAAACGGATCATGCTAACTTTCACGTATAAGGGACACTTCCAAGTAACCAGCTTTGGGTTTGTGCTCTACTTGTCTACGCCTGGCAGATTGAGAATTCCACATGTGGGGAAATGTTAACATACATAAAACCTCTCACTCACTCCTTGAACCATCATATGCAAATGCATGCCAGAAGCAGAAGCAAGAACTTGCTTCACTTAGCAAATCTCTGCTGAGACACCATCTTTTGGGAAGAGAGCTACTTCAAACTCTGGTGAGGAAAACATTCGCACAAAATTGCAATCTGGGTATCTCTGTCTTACTTGATGAGACAGTGGAATGAGTTGTCATCTATTACTCAAAATGAAACTTTGAATTTTAACCTTGACATTCATGATTAAGAGTCTCTCTAAATTTGTCTAGTCACCAGGTACTGCTTAGTGATGTTTCTGCCCTAAATAAATACTGCAGAGTTTGAGCAAAACATTTCAGCATTTGACAATTTTTTCCCTTGGTGGGACAAGAGTGGGGTGGGGAGATTATCTTCAGCCCCTAGTATGTCTTTCATAAGGTGGTTTCCTGCTCAATTTTGTCTTTCACACAATTTCAAGACAGAAGGATTATTTTGTTCCTTTTGAGGGATATCTAGATCCTGACAATGAAAGGGATGGACAAATTGTGGTGTGAGCGTGATTGCCTTCTTCTTTATTACTGTTTCTTTTTAAGCTCTACTGAAATACTTCTTAGTTTCTCTGAAGAAAATAAATTTAAACTTCATCCGACATAGATCTGTTTTCTTCATTCCTTGGCTAAACTTCTCCTGTGTCTTGAGTAATTTATAAACTTCTGGTGAATCTGAAATCAAAGTGAAATGACAAAAACTTGCCTTGCCTGAATGTCTAACAAGAAAACAAAATGGTCTACAATCATTCTGTAGATTTGTCCTGCAGAAGTTTTTTAGAGTCTTCTTTTTATGTCCAAGTCATAACTGAATTTTAACTGGATCAGGTATTTCTGAAGATACTTTTAAAATGCTCTCCTATTGTTTGTTTCCTTGGGGCTTTTTTGTTTGCCTGAGGACTTTTTCCTTTTTTTTTTTTTTTTTTTTTTGTGAGATTATATCAGATTTACTTAATAAAATGCTTTCCACTATGTGATGGGTTGGTCTTGGCTAACAGCCAAAGTCACAGCAAGCTACTCAGTCAGTCCCTGTCCTTGAGTGGGACAGGGGAGATTATAGGAAAAAAAGCAGGACTGAGAAAGCTCCTGGGTTGAGATAAAAACAGTGACTTTGCTTACTCTATTGGGTGTAGGTTGTCAGGCCTGTCAGTGAGAGGGGCTGCAGGAGTGTTGCCTGCCAGAAAACGTCAGGGGCTGCTCTGTGCTGGGCACAGCCAGTTCCAGTCATCTCTTCAACAGACCCACTGCAGCCAAAGTGAGCCCATCAACGAAGCTTGTGGTGCCTCTGAGAAAAAATATCTAAGAAAGGGCAAAATACTGCACAGAAAAAATATCTAAGAAAGGGCAAAATACTGCACAGTAAGTGTAAGGAGTGATGAAAAAAAGTGTGAGAAATAATCCTGCATCAGAGAAAGAGGACGAGGAGGTGCTCCAGGTAGTGGAGAGGATATTCTCTGGCAACCCATAGACAAAAAAAGTCCCTCACTGTAACAGGTTAAAAGTGTAAAGGAGGAAGGAGCATTAGAAAGGAACTTTTAGGAACTGACTGTAACTCCCCATTTCATGTCCCCTGGTGCTGCCCGGGGAGGGGGGAGGCAGAGGAATGAGGAATGAAGAAGTGACGTTAGGCCTAGGAAAAAGGAGGTGGGGGGAGAAGGCGCTGTTTTAATTTTTCTTTGTTTCTCGCTGTCCAGCTCTATTTTAATTGGCAATAAATCAAATTAGTTTTCCCCAAGTCTAGTCTATGCTGCCTGTGATAGTAATTGGTAAGTGATTTCTTTGCCTTTATCTTGACCCATGAGCTTCTTCATCTTATTTCCCCTGCCATCTTGTTGAGAAGGAGGAGTGGGAGCGCAGCTGGATTTGTGCCCTGCCTGTGTGGAGTAGTTTTGCCCTTTTTTAAATGTGCTTTTTTACAGGTGCCACCATCTCGCCTGCGGGGCTCAGCCGTGCCCTGCGGTGGGTCGGTTGGAGCTGGCTGGAACTGTCTGTGTCTGGCACGGGGCAGCCCCGGCTTCTCCTCACAGAAGCCGTCCCTAAAGCCTCCCTGTTTATAACACCTGTGCGTGTGCTCAATAAACACTATGTGTGACATTTGTGAAGTCGAGAATAAGAGAACTAAGTCGGTGTATTGGTAACGCAGACATTTTACAACACTTACTATCCCAGTTTTTCTAGAGGTAAATTTTCCATTTTAGGGGATAGAAGTTTTGTCTGTATTATTATAAAAGTTAAATATAGGTTAGTCCATTCACATTAGTGCCTGGGTGGACTGCACTCGGTTAACATCTAATATGTGAATATTTTAAAAGACTGAAGCAGAATTTTGAGCAAGAGACTTGCTGGTTTTCATGTTCACCAGTGTTGTCTACTACTCTTAAACTGATTAGATCCTTTCCCCAGTGATTTTCTTTCTACCTGCTTATATGGGATTCATAAGGAAACAGGGTTTATGTATTAAGTACAGAAAGAAAAAAAAGGAAAATCGGGAAAAAAAAAATACTGCCTTGTTTTTTTCTTTACAGACTTCAAAACTGGGTAAATATTAGTTGCAATACAAACTCCACAGTTGCATTCTGATTACAACTAGGTAAGACTTTGAAAACTGTTAATTAAAACCCATTCTTTAAATACATTAATTAATTTATTGGTTTGGAAACATTGCTAGAATTATTTCATTTGACTTTATCATTTTGGCCCAGGCCAAAGTTTCTATTCACCTTCATTTAACTTCTAACATAGTTTGCTTTTTTTTTTTTTTTTTTTTCTATTTCATTTAAAGTAAGTACTAAAAAAGATCAATATTTTGGTAGTTTGTCACGTTATCCATGGTGATAATTCACTAGTCAGAAACATGTAGCTGTTTGAAGTTTGTCCGTTTTATTTGATAAGCTGAAGAACAAATGACATCTTCGATGAAAAAAAACCCATAAGCAACAGTTTTTGGAGAAGAGTTTAGCATTTACATATACTGTATGGTTCTGACCTAGCTTCTGCATAGGATAGTTACTATTTAATTCCATCTGATTCCATGCTGTATGCTTTACTTTCTCCACAAATTCCCATTTTGCAAAAGAAACAAGAAATAAAAAAGCACGTTGTTTCACTGTCAAAGAAAAGCAAAGTGACTTTTTCTGCTGCTGCAAGTTTAATTCATTGCATCATCATTCCTCATAGTGACTGACGGATGTTAGTGGAACAAGGACACTGACACATGTGGCTGCTTACAAGAAGCATTTTTCTGAGGTATTTTAAAAGAAAAAAGGCAAGAAAGGAAGAGTTCTAGCTTCACAAGGTGAAAAGCTGACATCCTAGAGCTTTGAACTCCAAGAACTAAAGTAAGTGAAATGAGGAAATTTTACCCAGCAGCAGAACATTCTGATGAAGACTACTATTTTAATTAATATCAGTCAAATAATGTAATGGTTGTAAAAATATTTTTATGAGGGAAATAGCATACCCTCTTTTAGTCTGGAATTATGCTACTTTTTTTCTGTTACCTATAATGTTCACAGATCTCAGTTTAGAGTCCATCAGCTCATTCTTTAAGAAATTCAATTTGTTCAGCTATGTGTTAGGTGGAAAAAAGAGCTATGAGAGAAAGGCAAAAACAGAATAAAGAAGATGGGAAAAGATGTTTCCTTTTACACTGCCTTCATTTTGTCAGAATTCTTTTTGTTAGTGGCTGAAGAACGATGCATTAAGGATGAACACTACCTCTCCCATCTTGTCTTCTTTATTAGTTCTGTATTTGGAGACTTTCTCTATTGCAGTGGATTGCTGTAGGATTTTAGTCTCTTAAATGAAATAGAATTTGTTTACTGTGATTTATGTCATCTTACCAAAGGTGTCTTAACTGCAAGAAAACCAGACAATTTTAGATGCCATAGCCTTTTTTCATACCCTAACTAAGGAGAAAAAAAAAATCAATTTGCTTAGAAACCTTAGTTCCAAGCTAATAAAATTTCCCCCTGACGATGTACTCTAAATAATGTGGTGAGTTGTCTTATGTTAAGTTGCATTAACTAGTTAAATAAAAAGTTTAAAAGCTCAGGCTAAATAATTTCAAGGCCTTTTGTGTTTAAAAGACTAGAGAATAATAGGTTTTATTATACTATCTGAGGAACACAATATTTTAGAAGTAGGACTCTGATTTAAACAACTTCAAAACTTTTCAAAGAATCCAGTAGTGGATTTCATTTATGCAGTTGGGCAAAGATCCTTCAGGAGACTTATTTTGTCACAACACATTTTTTGCTACCATAAATAGATTATTGTCTATCTTAATTTAAAAATATTACAGTTTTCTGCCACTGAAATGACTGAGGAAATTTGTCAAAATCTTGCAGTGCAGAAGTAAAACAAAAGAAACATTGTCTTCATGGGATAAAAATTCCTCTGGTTCTTCACTGTAGATTTCTTTGGACATTTAAGTTCATTATGACCCAATTTGGCACTTCAGTTAGAAGTACTGGCCTCTGGTCAAAAGACACTGTTACATTCAATTTGCTCTCTATGTAAGACTGAAGACAAAATTAAAATTCTTCAAAATCCAGCAGCTTCTGAGTCATTTTCTCCTTGGCAGAGAGCAAGTAGATCCTTCTATTTACTTACACGCTTATCCTTTTTACATTTTGCTTCCATGACCTTTTTTCTCAACTCAACTGTGTTTTCCACTGTTAGTCCAAAATTGGTTTATTATCTGAATTAATGAAGTCATCCTTCTCACAAGAAATTAAAATTCTTAAAATTCACGTTAAATTATTTTATTTCTACTGAACTGAAATTTTCAGCTCTACTGGACATGAAAAACCATAAGCAAAACTACAACTATGCTTTAAATGAAAGAAGGTAGACTGTGGGAAAAATTGTCATGTGTTATTAAGAAAGATTGTCTTTGTTAAGGATGGAGCTTCCAGTGAAATTTTCCCACCTTTGGGTTAGGTTTAGGATCCCCTTTCTTTGTCTCATCTGACTGCAAGCTATTGACCCTAAATCAGCTGGCCAACCTGTTTCTGTCCCCGTGTCTGTACTAGATTGGGGAACTGAACCAACCAAAGGACAAAACAAAACAAAACAAAACACAACACAACACACAAACAAAACCATCAGATTTTGACAGCTTTGACAGTTTCCTGATCTAGTTCAGTGTGTTCTTGCACAAAAAAAAAAATGCTGGAAAAGTGGAAGATGCATTAGAAGGGCAAGAAGAAGCAAACAAGAAGAAATCAAAAGGCTTCAGTCCCTGAAATCAGTATTACACCCAAAGATCTTCATGTGGAGCTGTGCCATCAATGCAGGCATTACTGTATTCCCTTTTACCTGCATTTCCTCTTAACATCTTGCTATTCCACTTTCTATTTTCAACACGAGCCCAGAGGATAATGACTTAACACTACTCTCTTTGCTAACATCCTTTTTGTTTTAAACTAAATGCACTTTTTGTTTAAATGGTTGAATTTACAACATGATTTGAACTTGAAACACTTACTTCAGCTTGATTTGAGCTTCTGTATCAGATCGGGAGAGGAAATTTTATGTTGACAGCTGATCTATTTTTTCTTCCTATATCCATCCAATAAAATTAAAATTTATTCTTATTTATGAAAAAAAAAAAAAATCTCTTTCCAGAATTTCTATGCTCATAGGCAGCTGAGAAGTTTCTAAAGTAAAAAGTGTTTCTTGTTTAGCAATTTGATCAACTCAAGAGAGGTAAATATTTAAGAAACAAGTAAAAAATATGCAAACTCATATCCTGTAGAGCTAAAATTGAAATAAAGTCAATCATAAAGTTGGGACTGATTTCAGTAACCTAATTTTGTGTGTACGTATGTATGTGCACTCTAAAATATATGTGTATGTATGAGAATTATTTTAGCTATATTATTTGATATGCACAATCTTTCAGAAAATAATTTTTCTCCTTTGAACTAATAAACAATCATTCTCTTGTACAGCAAGTCCATCCTGCAAGTTTTCTATTGTTATAAACTTATTTTTAAAATGATGACTATAAAATTTATTAAGAATGGCTAATATTTTTAGACATAATAATCTTTCTGGTACTAAATGTGCTGCTTGATGAAAATTATTTTCTCAACTTGATGTCAGGTCTCGAGCCCTCCATACTGGTAATTTTTGCACTTATGCCTTGTTTGTGTGTGTGCACCTGCATGACAACATAGAGCCTTGACCGTTCGCTAAAGCTTAGAACTGCTTCCAATTTTATAATTATGGTTGATTTAAAATAATCTGTATCACTGACTCTTGCAACAGAGGGGTTTAATATGTACCCTGAAATTGCAAATGTATCTTCTATTTTCTTCTGCATTTTCATTCATTAAGAATGAAAAGTGGTTAGAGACCTAGGAAAGTTCTGAAAAGATCTCCATGAAGCCAATGGGACACCAGCGGTAAGCTGTGGGTCATTGTGCTCCACACCTATGATAAGCCTACTCCAAAAAAAATAGCCTGATGTTCAATAACCTTAAACTTAAGATCCTTATCTTTAATCCTCTTTTAATTCTGTACTGTCTGGATTAATTCTTAATGCTTTCCTGTTAATCTTTTGTGGTACTGTAACATTCGAATAGGAGAAAAAAGAACAATATCTGAATTACTTACTAGAAAATTTATTGTCATTCTAGCTAAGCAGTTAAAAAAAGTCCTAAGTAAAACTGCCTCAGGTACTTTGCTTATTAAATAGTAACTGGCAGATAGATGCACAGTACAGTTCTCAGACTCATTCAAGTTGTAAGTCTATTCAATAGAACAGATAGGGACAAGTGATTAATGCATAGATTCTGATACATTAAAAGAAATACGGTTACATAAAGAAATCCTCCATCCAGTTTCTGCATTTTCTACCTATGACAGCATCCTCTCAAGCAGAGAAATCTAATCTTAACAAAGAACATAATTTATCAGAGTAATACAAGGCAGCATAGCATTCAATAACAAAAAAACTTCAAACAAGAACTCATAACAGTAACATACTTTTGTTAGGTTTTGTATTCAAACATCACCTCCAAAATCTAACTGAACACTGAGTAGTCTTCTCATTAAATGCAATTTACATGAAATGAACTAATTATTTCTGTGTCTCGTTGCATTAATTTTGTGGGTTTTGTCCAGTTCATAACTCATGTTTTCAAACTGCTTTCCACTATGTTTCTAAAGAATACCACACATTCTACATGTCGACATAGAACATTTCCTTGATGACCTACCATCTAGAGCTAAATGCATGTTTTCTTTACACTTTTGAAACAACCTTTTTTTTTTTTTTTCCTCAAAGATTCATCATTATTTGTATAAATACTCGGGCACATTATTCTGTCTTTAAATTACATGATTAATATATATAGTGTCAGTGAATATAGTAAACTGTAGGCTCCTAAAATTATTACCAAAGACAAATATAGATTCTGTTACACTTAATTGAGGATAAGGATAGATGAAACACAGCCTTTTGGGGAGACTATTTCACAATCAACAGTATATTTACTTACTGAAAAGTCATTCTTTATCTAAGGAGATACAAAAAAAAAATCTTCTTTGCAAGTATATATGCATCAAAATATAAATTATTTATGTTTTCCTTATGTACACACTAGGCTTATCACGTAATGTTGATATGTTGAGTCTCTACCATTCACAAAATTATAAAAAGGAAACCATTTAACAACTCTGGAAGTCAATTTTCAATAAGGCAAACCAGACATTTTAGTGCTGTGCTTTCAGTCATTGTAGAAAGGTCACCCCAGATGGTGCAGATGACACACATGGCAAACAGGAAGGCAGGCGGAAAGCAGGTTTGAAGATGAGAGAAATAAAACTTCATTGGTAAGTCTGAGTAGTGTAAAAAAGAATACCTTAAAAAGTTATTATGCTAGACCATTACATAGGAAAACTACCTCCTGGTAGACTGCTTTCTTATTTGGGCTATAATGAATGCCAAAGAGGGGAGATGTTGGCTGAGTGGGATATCACAGGGTAATGGTCAGGGTGAAAGTATAACAGCTGTGTTTTCCTTTCAATGGAGGAGATCTGAAATGTAAATATATAAATATTACTCACTACATTTCTGTTAAACTCTAATGTGAATTATACAGGTGCCCTAGAGCCTTGTAACCATCTGGGTACTATGCTAGCTTGACAGGCTATGGACAGAAACAACAGCCCTGCCAAGAAAAATAACTGAAAGCAATCTGTGTTTCACCAGCCTGAAAAAATAGCATAGCTTATTTTTCAAGTGCAACCCTCAGTTCATTATAACATTCTGTTGCTTAATAATAATATCTGACTCCATGTAAAACAACCAATTAAAGAAACTAGTTAGCAGCCCTGTGTACACCAGCTTCAGGCAGTAATTTGTCCTAGAAATCAGATAGAAACTGATGTAAACTGATACATCCACAACTGCATCTCCTCCACTGATTAGTCTTTCTGCTTCCAGTCCCTCTGTCTCTAAAGATCAGGTGCAGCATGGTCACCATTTTTAGTTTCTGTTTGACTCAAATGTACCTCTGCTAAACTGTTTTCATTTTCAGGAATGGAATATGTGCCTTAAGGCTGTTCAGCTTAATTCTGGTCTGGTATAAACTGCCATAGTTACACCAGTTTAGAGCTTGCTCCTCTGTCTTTCTCTTGCCTCTCTGTATATGGTTATTTGCTGTTATGACCCTTCTGTCATTTCATTTCTGTTATGATGAAACCCAAATATCTCTTTCTGAAGGGCATGCCCTTCTCTGCAAGCAACACAAGCTCAAGTTTTTGGGCCCTGTAATGAGGTGCATCATTATTAATTATAGTTTATACAATCCTGTCTGTGTCTTGATCTTTATGAACATTCAGAAAAAATAGGTCCCTGCCTAAAAATAATTTCTAAATATGGATCTTACAGATATTTCAAAAAAGCATATCTGTCTTTACAGAGAGGACAGAGACAGCCCACCAAAAAGACAATGACCAGACATCTTTTAGAATCATAGCTAATTCCACCATGTACAAATGAAAGAATTTCATTTTTCTTGGAGACTATTTAAATAGGAAATCTGAACCTTGGATATTTAATAGCAAAAGTGTACATTTTCAGGGTCCCCTTTGACTATTTTTAGTATTTTCACTACAAGTTTTCATCATGCTTCAATAGGAATTTTGGGTCCTAAAGATTTGAGAGTATCACTGCATTATATAATAAAGTCCCCACAGTCCTGCTAAATTAAGTCAATATGAATTATTCCAGTTCATTCTGTAGATCAACCCTAAGGCTCTGTTTACTCATGTTTCTGAAAATTAGATGCAATTGATAGCAATGTCATTCTTTTTATATTGTAAAAGTTCCTTTTTTATATCCACTGCATTCTACTTTGCACCTTGCTTCCCAATATTAGCACACCGTTACTTTTCCTTTTCACTTGGAGTGAAAAGCAAAGTGCCTGGAAAGAATGAAGCATATGTTCTCTGAGAGCTGGAGCATCACAGGTATGCAGGAGAAAGAAATGGAAATTTTAGAGTCCATGTAATGGCAGTTAATGTATAATGAGTACCATGACCACAAAGTGCAGACCTGTTCTAAAACTTCCTTTTCAAAGGTGCACAATGGCATTGTCTTTTCATATCTAAAATAGCAAAGGGAAAACTGTGTTGATTTCACTGCTGGATGGATACAGTACATCTTCCAATTCTATCTGTTGCAGTTCATGTTCTAGTCATGGTTAGATGGACTCTATTAATCTTTCCAGTAGGTATTTTTCTTTACTTTGGCTACCATGGTATCTCTTGCCTGCCATCACTTTTCAAGACTATCCACTGCATTCTTTTCTCCATCCTATTGGCAACTTGTCATGCTGTATTCCTGTAGGATTTTTTTATTTGTTCTCTCTTTTTTCCTTCTTTTTCCCCCACATTTTTCTTATTGCAATGTGCATATTTTTTTTCTTTTTATTTTCTTTTCCTTTTCTTTTTCTTTCTTTGATTTGTGTATATTATATTTAATTTTTGTTATTATCTTTTATTATTTCCTGTTTGATGACAGCGTTCAGTCTGCAAGATTCCAAATGCTTTTTCTTTATTTTCTAAGCATATGTGCAGCTGCCATTGGATGATGCACATTATAGCAGGAAACAGTAGATTTCTTAGATTTCCCCCCATTCTCATTTCTTCTTCCCTCAATATTTATACACTTTCAAAAATGTTTGATGCAAGTCCCATTTGGTTGAGGCTATATAACATCTGTATTACAAAATATGAACCAGTTTTTACACATATTAGATATTCACAACACTTTAGACTCATAAAGCTTATAAACAAGTGACTTGAATTTCCCTTCTTATTAGCAGTATAGAAGAACATTCAATAGATTTGCAGTAGGTATCTCAGCGTCTGCAACAGCACTGCTGATGCAAGTGTTTTGATTTAAAGATTAAACTAACTCACTGAAAACACAATTAAATTGCAGTAAGCAAGAGTCATAACTGAACAGCTGAAGTTACAATGAGTTATGTACAATTCAGACTGAAATACTAAATAAATCAAAGTAGTTACACAGAATATTGTTAAGTAGAAGCAACACTCTAAAAAGCAAGACTTTTAAAGACATGTAGAAAATGGGTTGTAATATCATTCTTTGTACTATCTGTCTGCTGGCCTCCTTACCTTGTTTTTAAATAATTTTAAATCTGCTTTAAAAAAAAAAAATAAAAAAATTGGTGTTTGAAAGAGATGAGTAGCTTTCCAGAGGGCTTACTGATTAGTTGTCTCTACTGACAATAGTATCTCTACAGGTGTAGCGGTACTATCTGCAAATTCCATCAAAAATTACATCTGAACTAGACATTATATCAGTATATAAGATGACACTTTATCTTAAAGATTTTCTAGATTCTTTATAAAAAACTAATTACTTCTTCCAGCTTAACAGCATGAGATATGTGATTCCTTACTTTATATTCATTCAGAGCAAATAGCCTACACTGTATGTTCTGTATCATCTGTTGAAACAGCCTGTCTTTTCCACGAGCTCTGAAGAGAAGCTAAACTGCCAAGCGAAAGTCTGAACTTAGATGATATTTACTCTATCTCATTTGATGAGGTACTTCTCTTGAAAGCAGGGCTAAAATATGCTTGAGAATCTTGTACAGCCATGAGAGTGTTTATGATATAGATCATAAGAATGCATTAAAAGCAATCTCTGCACATTAGCCCACAGAAATTCCACACAAACTTAAATTCTCCAAGCTGCACGAAATCACTCTTTCATCCACTCAGCTCCTATCCTCCATAAGACTACAGTATTTTCATACAAAATGTAAATATAATGCTGTCATTCATATTTAGATACAGTGATGTTCTGAATAAGATAAGGTCTTTAATGGGAAAACAAAATATTTTATTACACAAACTTACATGGGAAGTATTGATATATTTTCAGATATGCTAGATTTTTTTCAAAGTTATAGTGTTACTTTATGGTCTGAAGACAATCAGACTTTAACCAAACCCATTTCCAGAGCTGATTATACCTCAAAAAGACTGGGCTATGTAAAGATCCCCCTTCATTTAATCTACTGAGCTATTAGCTCAAGCATTGTAGATTATTTCATTGCTGTGGGAAAGAAACAGCATGTGGCAGGAGAGAAGAAACACTAAAACAAACACAAAACCTCTCATAAAACTCTTATTCATCAATTCAACAATTATCCAGATAGAACTGTTACGGAGTTCTATCTGGCCATTCAGAAAGGTAAACCTAGATTAACGTTATGTTGGTTATCTAAGCAAAGGCAGGAAACCATTCAAGGCTTTAATGCCTTAAACTTTTACCTGAAATCAGCCAGTAGATAGTGAGAAAGGCAAATGACAGAAGTAGTGCATTTCCTAGGGGAAATTCTATTTAATACAGGAACTGCTAGATTCTGCACTGTGCAGTTTTGTTTTTTTCTTTATTGGGTGGGGGTGGGAAGCGGGGCGTACGGCAATGATTTTAATTAAATTATTCTCTGAAAGGGATGTAAGGCTGTCTCTGCATGTGTCTGTAAAGATGGAAGGCTCAGTTTGCTGCTTTTCACTGGAGTAAAATAAACTTTGAGATCAGGGAGAAACTACTACCTAAAATTTTTCTTATACCACCATCTGCCTTTTGACTTTTTTTTTCTTTCTTTTATCTCTAATACAAATTTTATAAACATGTTGTAGTGTTCTTCCTTGTCTGAGGACATGATCTTTATTTTACTGAAATGAACTTTGAGATTATATTGCAGAAACAGATCTTTATGTTTTTCATGGGCACATGTTTCCAACTATCTGCAGATTTGGAAGGGAATACCCTAAACTAGTAGGGAAAATTTACTTTCAGAGCAGTGTTTCTCAGCCCTTGTATCAAAAACATGACAGCAGTGGATCACAAAAGATAACTGGGTTTCAAAAATACTTAGCAAACTAAAACAAAAAACAAGCAAAGAAAACCCCAACCCCTACATTTTCATTGCATTTTATTCTTCTAGTTCAAATAGTCTCTGCCAGCTTCTTGAAATATATGAAAAATTAACTACGCTTATTAACAATATACTTTTGCTTTCATAGTAAATGTAATTTAGTGATTGTTTTCTTCAACTAGTAGATTATCACCTTGGAATGGCTGAGAATCATTCATCTAGAAAATTGTCAGTGACCCTACACAGTTGGTTTGTGACATTTGTTTACAAAAAATAATTTTGTACACCAACTATGTAATTCTGCAACAAATTATTCCGTTTTAGCAGAGAATCACAGAAGTTGCTTGAATGCCTTTTAATAAAGAAGCTAATTCAAGTTTGGCTCTGGAGGTTCAGTTCATAAGCAATATTAATGACTCTCTTCTTTTATCCTTCTTTTATATGTTTAAGAAAAACTGCTGTCCGGGAAATAGTGTCAGATTTCAAGATGAAAATTTATTTTAATCTTGTTTGAATGATCTTACCATAAGTAGACATGGCTTCTTTTGTAGCTTTTCTTGCTTAGAATGGACCATGGCTCACTGGGAGCCAACCTCTAGGAAACAGAGGGTGAGCGGACTCTTACCCACCAGTAAGAGTGTGTTTATCCTTTAATTTCAGAAACTGAGTATTTAAAGCTGAACGGATCATTTTTTAAAACATCTGAATATAAAGTATGAACAAGACTCACTTTTGGCAAGGAACACTTCTCTTTTCCTTTGCTTGCCTTTTCTTCCTTTCCTTTCTCCTTAGAGTCTTTATTATATTCAAAAAAGAATAAAAAACTGTTGAAATGCTTTCATCTTTAGTTCTCCAAATATAATACAGGCTACTTGAGCTTGAACTGTGGGCCTCAGCTGTGACTAATGTTGATCTGGAACACCAAGGTTCAGAGTGGTTCATATGGTCCTTCTTGGAGCTTTATTTTATGCTTCTTCTAAAAGTTATCTCTGAATTTTGAATAAGTCTAAGAAAAAGCAGAACAAAGCAATGTTTTTTATGAATGAAGGTCACGTGTGGATCATAGAAAAAGAGTCTTCTGGGGAACAAAAAAGTGCTGTTATTCTGATTGACTTCTGCAGTAATGATATACACTCAGAAGTTAAAAGAAAAAAGAAAAAGAATAAAACTGCTGAGTTTTCTCAGTGTTATTACTTTATGCATATATATGCATAGTACAACACTGTCACGGTTACATAAAATTGGTGTTTTAGGTTGTTAATGCTAGTAAAATAGTTGTTTTCATTGGAGAGACGATTTTCCGTAATAGATAGCAATTTCTAACACATTCTAATTAATTCATTTTCTCAGGAATGTGCTTGTAAACTTGCTGCTTTAAAATTCCTTTATGGAAAGATTAAATGTAATAAGTAATTTCTGTAAGTATGTGTTAGTTTTAAGAAATATAAAGTAGACTCAAGTAAAGTGATATTTTTACTTAGTAATCTTCTTTGGGTGAGATAGTGTTTTGAACAATGTTAATGTCAAAGTAGTTCTTGCTGTATTAAAGGACAACTTAAGAACAAGGAACTAGATTAAGATCTTAGACAGGAGTAGGTATTTAAGTTACTGACTGGATGAACTAAAATACAGTTGTAGCTTCAGATATTTCCTTCTGTTTTTCCCCTTAACTATTCTTGCAGCAATACCCTCCAAAAGACCCTAGAGGGAAATCTTTCCTAGGTTGGAAAGAAGCTCTGACTTCAAGATCCAGCATTATATTGACAAGAAAATGGCATAGTTGTTCGGGGTTAAGCCAGCAATAACCATTTTTAGATTCAGTTCAGATCTTTAAATTTCTCCAAGCCAAAGAAAAGAAATAGCACTGTCTAATTAAAGTTTCCTCTGCCTCAACAGAGAAAACATGTCTTTTCCTTCCAGAGCAGACACTATCTTCACAGTGATTTTTGAAGATAAAAATTTCAGCATGTATGATCATCCATAAAAGGCAAGCTTGAAGATGAGCATTCACAAACACACCTTGTTTTATGAATAGTGTTTTACAGAATGAAGATTTGTAAAGTCTTAAAATTAATAAATCATTATAATGGAGATTTTTAATGGATTCTTCACTGCCATGAATGTTGCTGTATAATAAAGGACAGGAAATTAGTATATATAGATGGCAGTTCAGCCTTTCTCTTTTATGCTTAGTAGCTCTTGGGGAAGTAATGCAAGGTGTCTTTCTTCACCTTCATTGATGTGAATGACTTCACTACCTCCCTTAGAGATAATCTTTTCTCTCAACAGCTGTTTTTAAGCACTTATTGATTTTTGGATTCTGGATACTATGCTATTGATAGAGTTTGTGGAATCTGATGGGTGAAATGGAGATTAAAAATAAAGTTGGTTGGACAGGTGACAAGCTCATCAATGTCCTATAAGACCACCCAATTCCAAAAAAATTGAGGTGTGCTGCTCAACCAGGATTTGTTTTTTTTTTTCTTTTGGTCTACAGAAAAGCTGACAAAATAAAAAGTATCAATGATCCAAAAATGCTTGGTCTCAGGTCTCCCAAATAAAACAGTCCTGTTAAAGTGTCAAAGAAAAAAAAAATACAAAAAAGCCAAACACCTCTTCGAATTGTGTTATATTGCCACACTTTTGTAAAACATTTTACTTAATAATAATTTATAAATTTGTTGAAGTGATTAGGGGAAAAAGATTAAAATAAATCAAGATGTGATCATTATTATTATTTTTTTTTAACAAAATATAGTTATTCAAATCTCTACCAGAGGCAAACATGGTCTGGCATTTGAAAACCTGAATGTTGCCACTATTATTCCACTGCTGGCAGCTTCATTTCTTATGTTATACATGCAATACATCTTCCAGACCAGTGACTTCTCCTCCTCTCTTTCCTTCTAAAATCCATTCTGCACACTAGGAAATGAATGAATAAAACATAAGATGCCTTTATCTGTTCCCAAATGGGGACTCGCTCCTTTAAAATTAACATATTAGAAACCATATATATTTCAACTGAGTTGTATTTAAGGGAAAACCAAAATGTAACAATTCAATGACTTGGAAAATATTTCTTTTGTATTGAAAGAGCAAGAATCTGATATGCTTAATGTGGTATGTTTTTTATTTTTTTTCTTAAGAGTCCAAATATCTTTTCGGATTAATAGCCTTAGCTCTGTAAGGTGTTTTTTGAGTATGCCAGTTCTTATCATAATTAATTAGATGGGCTGCATCTTGGTTAGTAAATGATATTTTCCTTATATACTCTCCTATGTCTCTGGAGCCATAAGATACATGATTGAGAAGAGAGCAAGACTTATGAAGCCCAAACAATTTTCTCGTGAAAAATAAATGTAGCAAAAATAATTACTGAGATGTTTCTTCTGATGTATTGCTTTTATTTCTACAACAGTTTTCTTCACCATCCTTCGAGGAGACTAACTGATTTCCATGGGAGCCATGCAGTTAAAATGTACTGATCTCTTTTGAATATTTATCTGTTAATAGCTATATTAGGAATGCCTTAAGACTAATGGTTGTTTATTATAGTCACGTAGTATTAAAGAATATGACGCGCCCATCTTCTTTTAATTCAATGAACTATAGATATAACTTCAGGAGTATTTACTCTCAAGATAGATATGGGGTTTTCATGACATAAATAACACAAAATCAACCATAAGAAAAACAGGTAAAAGCCAGAAAGTCTTGCATGCTCTGTCATATCATTACCAGCTGTTTCATCACTATTTAAAGACTTCCAGGATGATAAGATACACCTGATTTTTTTTTTTTTTCTGTCATAATAAGTATATTTCATTAATTTGTTTAATGAATTTTGAACACATCCTTTTTATCCTTTGGCAAAATAAGTTTCCAATATTTTTCTTTATATTTTTTTTTTTAATATGTTAAAAGTACTTCCTTGACCATGTTGGTTTTGCCTGACAATTTCACCATTAGGTGAGTTAGGGGTTCCTGAATCTAGTACATCAAAAATATGAAAAAATTATTTGTTTTGGAGTTTCTCATTGCAATTCATGATTTAATGTGCTCTGTTTAAGCTTATGCATAGTTTATATTCCAAACTGAAGAGCTCTGAACTGCTCTCTTTCTTCTGGTCATGGAAGCTTTTCCATACCCCTGAGTCTCTTTTCCCCATCACATTTTCTTTGTATTGTCTTTACAATAACATAATAAAACTATTCCATAGTCAAGATGTGGGTCCATACTGACTGATGAAAACACATTATCATACTTTCTGGTTTGCTCTCCATGTTTTTTCCTAACAATTGCCAATATTGTGTTTACATCTTTTAAGCAAGTATGGGTATTGATCCTTAAAGACTTGAAAGTTCTCTTTTTTCCCTGATTATTAATAACTAATTCAGGAGGGTACTGTAGTTTCTTTATAGTTTAATTCCTTCCAGTCCCTCCCATATACATTAGTTAGCACTTGCATTTGATAACTCATTTTATTGTCCCATGTTCCTGGATCATCTACACATCTATGTGGTCTGCATAAGTTTCGCTGTACCAATTAATATCTGTAAATTTCGTTGCCTCAGTATTAACCCCCTTTTAAAGAAATTATGAATATGGAGATTCACTGATACAGGTACAGGTTCACTGATAATTTTCCCCCACTGTGAAGCTATGAAAATGTCTTCGTTTTACAAAGGCCATGTTATTCTCCAGTTTGTTCTGCCTGTTGGGAAACTATGTCTACAAAAGTTGTTCAGGTGTGTAGTTCCCTGATGTTGATTGCTACCAGTTATGCAAATGAATTTGACTTTTGTGGAATTATATTATCTTCAGTGACTACATTTTTATCTTGAGTCTCTTAAATAGACCACAATATTTAAGTCCATAATATTTATAGATTTTTGAGTGGCTAAGGCTACATAAATGTATTTAACTTCTATGTCTTCACTAAACAAAGATATTAAAGCCAAGCTCAACAAATCCAAATGCAAGTGACTAATAATCCCTGAATCACTGGGTAAAGATGATTGCTGTCCGTCCAATTCTTATAATGTTACTCTTAAAAGGGGAAAATTTTCCTGGCAACTTAATGCCGATTCATATACCTATCCAACATAATGATTTTGAGCTCTATTAAATACATTGTCTTTAATCTTTGATCAAAATCAAGGTTCCATTGCACTTGGCAGCCCAAAGCCACAGAAACCAGCAATTATCTCCAAAGGCTTAATAATTTAAGTCCCCAATCCTAGAAATGCTTACAAATTATCTTAATTGAAAAATTATTTGCAATTCCTGCACAATTAATGAAGCTGATCTCATACATAAATGTTATCAATTTGTTGGCCTAAAGAGACAGACGAGGAAAAAACAAATCACGAGAGGAATCAAATAGAAGAGCCCTCCTTTTGCAGGCGTAGAACTGATGCTAAATTAAATTCTTTTGACTGTGCAAGTCACAGTGTACATGCATAAATGGGAAAAAGAATCTAGAAACCTATATCCTGAAATTGATTTTAATTTCCATGTAGTTTGAGATTTCTTCTTTTTAATCAAGTGTTTTATCTATAAGAAATAACTGTGAAGTATGTATTTTAGCTCAGTTCAAATCTACTTTAGATCATAGTTTAGAGATTATTTATGTTTCACTTAATATTTAGGACTAGAACTGGGAAATTAAATGATCTTAATTATAAACTGTCATGAGTCAATTACAGTGTTTTTGCTCTGAAAGTAATGATTCTCATGGAGACTCTAGTACAGATACTGGTAGAATTCATAAATACCTTGAAATAATAATTAGTCTCTTTGGATCAGACAGTTCTAACATCCCATTTGTGTTAGGTAGTAATTGAAATGTTTGTGAGTTTTAATTCTTTCCTAGTAAGATTGCCTGGGACTCAAACTCCATGAGTTTAAACACAAGATTGTTTCAACATATTTCAACATATTTCATGTCTGCTTTGTAATTTTCCACACTTTAAAAACTTAAGCTTATAGTAATCTTAATCTTTTTGGCAATTAATATCTCTGACATTAATCTTAGATTATATAATATCAGTAGTTAAACACACGAACAGTTGTCAAAATGTAAAGGCTATCTATGTAAGGAGAAGTTTCCAAGGGAAAAAGATTATTTCTTTTGGCAAATGAAAGACATAAGATCAAATGAAGATAAAGGTACCTTTTATTTCCATGTGTATAAAACACATCCTGCGTAAATCTGTAACATGGAGAAGTTTATCTTTATTCCATTAACTTAAAAGCTATCAGACTTCCCATTTCACCAAATATCACTTTCAACTGCAACTGTTAATACACATGGGGAGAAACGGATAATTCCAAATAGGGACTTAAATATTGTATGTCTTAGATATACAGTACATACTGCATGTGCATTATAGGTTGTAAGTGTAATTAACTATTAAATAACAAATTGTGTATCTAAGATGGCTAAATTCCTGACCCACTGGGAGAAAATTGAACATCTGAAAATGAAATCCGTAACAGTCACAATAGTGAAAAACAGTATTGTTGTGGTTTAACCTGTTGGCAACTGGGACCACGCAGGTGCTCACTCACTTCTCTCTCTCCCCAGTGGGATGGGGAGAAGAATCAGAAAACATAAGGAAAACTCATGGATTGAGATGAAGACAGTTTAATAAGTAAAGCAAAAGGTGCACACACAAGAAAAGCAAAACAAGGAATTCATTCACTATTTCCCATCAGCAGGCAGGTGTTCAGCCATCTCCAGAAAAGCAGGGCTCCAACTTGCGTAATGGTTACTTGAGAAGACGAAACATTATAACTCTGAAAGTCCTCCCCCTTCCTTCTTCTTCCCCCGGCTTTATATACTGAGCATGACGTCACATGCAATGGAATATTCCATTGGTCAGCTGGGGTCACCTGTCCCAGCTGTGTCACCTCCCAGGTTTTTGTGCACCCCCAGCCTACTCACTGGTGGGGTGGTGTGAGGAGCAGAAATGGCCTTGAGTGCTTAGCAACAACCAAAAACATCGGTGTGCCATCAACACTACTCTCATCCTAAATCCAAAACATAGCACCACACCAGTTGTCAGCAAGAAAGTAAACTCCATCCCACCCAAAACCGACAGGTATGTACAACCCAGCTAGACAGAAAATAGCAATTTTGCAAGAGGCCTAAATTCTAACTTGGAAGCCTAACCTGGTACACTGGACCAAACACTGCAGCTGTGTGAGCTCTACATAAAAATGTTAGCTCTTTGATCACTACAACTGTTTCAGTTGTCCAAAGCAAAAAAATCCAGGGCTAGTTAACTCAGAGGCAGAACCATTTGGATAAGGTTTAATAACTGTGGATCTGGTTTGGTCAGCACTAGCTCGGGGATCTCAAGACCAGCCCACCTTACATGTGTGATATGGGGCAGTGGAAAGAAGGCTGAAAACCTGTATGATCAAATGTAGATCATTCCATCTGCCTTATTTGTCTAGACCCCTCTTTATAACGGCATCTAGATAGAAGGTTAATTTAAAGTATGTATCTGAAATAGGACATATTAGTCATATCCTGAAAAAAATAAGTGTTTTTTTCCATTTGCTGTAAAGACAGCCTAGCTCAACTAGTAATGATAAAGATGTTTATATAATGGATAATTGGGAACTATTTCAGAGCCTGTGGCATTTAGCCCTGTTTAGACAATCAATGCCATTCCAGCAGTTCTCCTCACCTGCTCCAGAAGTGTGTCTTTTAAGTCCAACATAGTATCTGGCAGTTCCATCTTGATACCCTAGAGCATTAAAAATTGATGAATACAATAATTTTTATGCGTTCATAAAAATAATAACACAAATTCATAAAAAAATGAACTTAGGCACCAAAAATGAGACAAGATTCATTTACAACACGTTCTCATGTTTAATAAATTTACACCAAATGCCATTAAAATTTTTGTATTTAAGCTAAGAAAAGTTAATCAAAGGACAAAAAAAGGCTAAGATATGTTAAGTACTTTTGAAATAAATTGTGATAAATCTTTCCAATATCTGTATCTTGTGAATTGATCACGATTATCTTTAGGTAGCATACTTTTTTGTACACCTAACATATTTCACAAGTCTACAACATTTTAACTTTGCTTTGTTATTAACAGTCTATAAAGCAATGAGTTGGTCTCATAGGAATGTTCACAGTGTTCGTGTTGTCCAGTACAGGTATGTAATGAATGAAAATATCTTTTTTTTCTTTATTTTTTTTTGTTGGTTGGTTGTTCTTTCAAGTTGCTGTGTTTCAGCATTAATTTTGATTGAGGATCTGGCAGTATAGTAGCCCACTAGTTTGGAATATATTAAAAAGAGGTACTTGAAAGGGATTTATGACCAAAGTGCTAAAGCTGAGATAGTCTTAAGAACATCTGATGTGGCACAATTTCAACTTGACTACTCAGATTTCCTTTTAAATCATCATAAAGTCAGAGTAAATATCTTAAAAAAACATGTGTCTTCCTTCTTGGTTTCCTTATCTAGTAGCGTCTAGTAGTATCTCGTAGTAAGACTTTCTGATACAGAAATATGGAGGACAGTTGATGGTTGCTACCAGGCTGGGAGTGTGGGAGAGCACCCACTGTAGGCTGCCACCGGGTTTCCCTGGTGCCAAGCTCTCTACTAACATATAACAGTGGTGTTATTCACAATTTGGAAAAATGTTGCTTAGGTGCAAATAATAACATTTTTCTGTTAAGTTTTTCTTAAATGCACATTACACAGCCATGAATGGAGGTGGTGTATAGGGTGAGGGAAGGGTTTGGCCAGAACTTACCTCTGTAATATCAACCTCTCACGGTATATTGATTATAAGTAAATGTATTAACAAAGACCTCAGTTTCCTAGAAGACCTTCTCAACATTAAAATTCATATAGAAAACAGTTGATTTAAACAGCAGGGAAGAGATGGAGTTAATTTTTTTTCTTTTGTTAAATTAAAAAGAAATATTTATCTTGTTTCGTTAACATGGCCTAACTGAAACAGACTAGCCTGGTTCTAAAATAACATTACTTTGGGAAAAACTCCCCAAACCCACCTTTTCAATGTTATTTTGCCAATTTTGCATATATATTTTGTAAAGAAGGTAGCTGATACAGAAAAAAATAATTATTTTTTGTTATATTTTCCATAAATCAAATGAGCATCAATGCTTACTGAATTATTTTGTTTATACCCTAGATATGTATTAACCTATTATTAACAGCAACTTTGACTTAGCTTCTTTATAGTCAAGAATCAAAAATGGTCTTAGTAAGCAACATAAATAATTTTCTTAATAAAAAATAATTTTAATTTTTTTCTTAATCACTAAATGAGGACAATTAAGGTTTTAGAGTAGCTTCTGACAGTATAACTACAGTGGTATTTATTTGTGTCTAGCAGGTAGTTTATACAACTCAGTACGCTCAGCAAAATAAATTAGGAAAAAAAGAATCATTCTGATGAAGTAGTAGTAGTCTGATGTAGTCCTCCAATCTTGGGATCACTTGATTTGTGTGTTTTTTTACTAAGACTAGAGATTTAAAAGTATGATTGTATGAACAGCTTTTAAGTAAATAACTATTCACTGTCACGCACTTTAATGTTTTGGGAGAGGTGTGCTCTGGACTAAACCACTTTTATGTTCCCTGCCTCTGGTACCGTTACCAAAAACCAATGCTGCCAGGCCATGCTGAAACCCACGACCTTTCTCTTCCCTGGAATTACTTGATCAGCAACCTTAAAGTGCTGCCAGCTTCCACTTCTTTTCGTCTCTGAGGGTTTTATGTCTTATTAAGAGAGTATGGGGTTTTCTTATTGTCTTTGATGATTTTACATCTATGTTCTGAAATGGGAGTAAAGGACTCGTCAGTCTCAGCTGTTTGTTCTGTATTTCTTTCTTATCTCACACAGCTACATGCTCTCTTGCTTACAGACTAAGATAACAGTAATAATTGTGATTTGTTCTCTCCTTTTAGCAAAACAGGGCTCTAAATCACAAAGTCTGAGGTAAAAACATTTTAAGAATGAAGAAATCATGATAATTTTTCCAAGGAAACTCTACACACAGTGCTGTGGATTTACAATAGAATTAAAGGGGAATTAGTTGTCATTTCTCCTCAAATAGCTCCTATTTCCCTGCTTTCTCTCCTTTCCATGTTAGATGCAGTTCATTGGCATTTGACCCACATTTCATGGTGACTGGATTGGCATTACAGAAGAGAAGCTGTGGCATGCAGCAGGTGAGGACACCTGAGGTCTCCATGAGATCATGTAGAAGGTACCCCCTCATCATATGTTATGTTTTCATGGCTGTACGGTTGCCATATATACCTGTTAGAAAACACCAGTCTGGGCTGGAGGTAGACTGGATGAACTTATAGATGCATTCTGTTCCTATTTTTTTATAATAGGCAAATTTCTTCTGATATGTCTGGGAATTTAAATATAGCCAATATTACCTGAGAGTGCCATCAGTATAGTTTTGTGAACTAATTAGCAAGATAACTTGAAGATGAGTGATTCAGGTCTTACTGTCTTATGAACATAAGCATTGTCCTTCTCACAACATCTCTTTAAGTATAGCAACAACATCTCTTTAACCCTCAATACAAAATGATCAAATTTGGGCATATGATTATTTAAGCCTAAAGTATAAGTAGTTATTTTTTAGAGAGATATTTTTCTCGTGAGTTTACTTTTTAAAATATGATATTTATAAAAATATATTGCCAGTTCAAATGCAGACAATGACAGTAAGACTACTGAAGAAATACATACATAAGAAAATCTTGTAAACGTTGATAAAAGAATCTGGATATATGGGTATAGATAACATGGAAGGGAGAGAAAACAGCACTTAAAGTATGTTTGGCTTAATTATTTTAGAAAATATTGTTCAATAATTAGAATGAAACAGAGTTCTAAAAGTAAGTGTCTAAAACATATATTGAGAAAATATAACAGAAACATAATAAATACTTAATTTTCTATAATTGCTTACTTTACTTTCAGTGAATCTCTGAATAGACTTCCAAAGAAAGACTCGTCTAACCCAAACTAAGATGCCTGCAGGGAAAGTGGCAGTGTCCAAGCTGGTCGCCTTAAATAGCTTTTGTAATAAATAGGGAAAAAATACCCAAACCAAACCAACTCTTTGGTTTTGGCTCATCTGACCTGTTTGAGATACTAAGTTTAGAATGAGATCGGTCATATCCTACTGAAGACTGGTTTTTTTTTGTCCCCACTGTAAAGGAAGTTTAAGATGACTAGCTTGCATTAGATGTCTGTATTGTAAATATCTACTTTTGGTCATATGAATCATGCACACAATCACTGTAACACATTTTTTGCTCACAGCTTTGACTACAATTCTAATGTGCTAAAAGAATTTTAAGGAATATGTATATTCTTATTTTTATTCTTTTCATTTTTAATTTATTATACTTACAAGAACATTAGTATATATATATTTGGCAGAAGAAAAGTGCAAAAGACATACCCATACTTAGGACACAGGCATCCCACTAGTTTTGGGAATCTAAAAATAACTCTCCCATGTGGATATGGTGATGTGTAATTATCTATCATGTGGATTTTATATTTTTTTCTGTCAGACATCAGTTGATAGCTGCAGGGAAGTGACAAGGCACAATAAAGAAGACACTTGAGTGTGAGCCAGGACACTCCAGTTGTGCATTTATACTCTCAGTGGTGTCACTTTTGGTACCTGCTGCATGTTTAACCTCTCTGGCATCAATTTCTTTTCATGCTTGTGGTTTTTCACAGTTCTTCATAGTTTACAGCAGAAGCTTTAGGGTTAGGCCTTTGTGCGCTGCCGAAGTGATAGTTATACAAAGTACATTGTAATAGAAAGTTTTCTGTAGAACATCTGGCTTATGTGATTGCCCTCTAGGATGAGCCTTTTGTTGCTGTAACATTAGAAATACAAGCTCCAGGTGCAGAAAGTGTGTTGTGCTAAATGAGCCAGTAGTCTAATCAAAAGGAACTCTAGATCTGTTAATGACAAGTCCCTAGTGTAAACGAGGTCCCTTCACCAGATTTTCACAATATAAAGTAGAAATCAGTTTCCTTTTAAGAATAATACAATAAAGAGGAACTCTCTTCCTTTCATTAACATGCTGTTATGATTTGAGGAACCCACAACAATTTATTGTCATTTAGACAATTATTCCCTCATCCCATGACACCTCCCCACCTGGGAAGGGAAATCAGAAAAAAACAAGGAAACTCAAGGGTTGAAATATAAGCAAATATAATAGAATAAGACTCGATAATTAACATTTATAACACTAAAGAACCAGTATTGATCCTGATACCAATATAAACGGCTTCAGGGAGGCCTTATAGCAGTTTTCCAGTATCTGAAGGGGGCCTACAAGAAAGCTGAAGAGGGACTTTTTACAAGTACATGTAATGATAGGATGAGGGATAATGGCTTCAAACTGGGAGAGCGGAGATTTAGATTAGACATCAAGAAGATATTTTTCACTGTGAGGGTGGTGAGGCACTGGAACAGGTTGCCCAGAGAAGTTGTGGAGGCCCCATCCTTGGAAGTGTTCAAGGCCAGGTTGGATGGGGTTTTGAGCAACCTGGTCTAGCGGAAGGAGTCCCTGCCCATGGCAGAGGGTTGTAACTAGATGATCTTTAAGGTCCCTTCCAACCTAAACCATTCTATGATTCTATGAAAATATACAAGGATTATGCTCGGCCAATTATATCAGTAGGAAGCTGTGCACTCCCAGTAGCGGACAGCAAATGTTGGACATTGCGAGCGCTATGGCTTCAGAAGGAAAGGAAGTCCTCAGGGGTCTGGCACCAGGGCAAGAAGTGCTAAGGATTGCTTCAATCAAGGGAGAGAGAGACTTCACAGCAAATTTTCTAATTAAATTGAATTTGGCATTCATGGTATGAAATAATCCTGTTGGCCAGCTTGTGTCAGGTGCCTGGGCCCACAACTCCTCATCCCCACACCTGGCTAACTCAAAAACACTGAGACTGTGAAACCCACACACCATAGCTGGCTATGAAGCAAATATTTTCACAAATTCAGACACCAGAGTCTTCTAAAAGTACACTTTTCCCAAGCATTATGAGAGATTTTACTGCAAAGTAAAAGAACTGAAAGAGAAATTAGCCCTGTGTCACTCAAACCAGGACACATGTACTTTTAGGCACAGATTACATTTTCTTTTGAGGTGAACTCTCACAGCAGCTGTGTATAAAAAATGAAGTGCTGAAGACATTTGTAATATTTATAATGTTTTAAATTTGACACCATTTATATAGAGCTCATTTTTAAGAGTATATGCAAAACAAAGGTATTTCTACAATGGAGCAGTTCAGAGCAAGGAGTTTAGTTGAAGCCATCATTTGCTCTTTATATTCATGACTTTAAATATTGCAGGGCTGTTCTTGCTAGTTCTTGTTCTGCTGAATCAGCTCTTACAGAAGCATCATCGTTCTTGGAGACTGACACAGGTTACAGACTGCTTAAGAAACGTGAATTAGGTGCACTGGCGCATAGGAATGAGCAGAAGAACTTGAAAGCCGGTGGTTGTTTTTTTTTTTTATTTTGTCCAATCAACTCTGCCTGTCTCTGTAGTGCCCATATCCAGATTAGCCCCAAGCTTCAAAGAGTTTTTAACAAAGCTTCAAAGCAGGCAATTTATGCATCATTACCACCCTACTTTGAAAGCACGCCTCTTTCTTCAGGGTGCAAACATTCTTTAAAGAGGGATTGTAATGGAAAACAAAATTCCAAGATATTGAATTAAACTGGGAAAAACCTGCTACCTCTGTCCTAGGGATTTATATTTTTTTTCTTCATAGCATCGACTCAATCTGCTTTGCATTCCTTTTCAGGGTCATTTTGTCATATCACATAAAGTACAGTCAAGTGCATATTCCATACAGGCCTGCAGATCAGTTCAAGAGGTCACTATGCATTTTCAAGTGTTCATTTCCATGCAGCAAAAAAGGGAGCAATTAAAATGAAAGAAGCTGACATAATATAGCTTGTGCCTTTGCAGGGTGAGTATTCTGCTGTGTAGATTAAGTGGGCCACCACATGGTATTTCTGTGAGATTAAAAATTACTGCAGAGAGGGCAGATTTATGGGTTGTCCACTGCTCCTCTCCTTATGGTTATGTATCAGTGAAAATCAGTATTCATGCTGCATCCCCAGGTCTCCTTCTTAAATGTCCATGTTTTACAATATTCTGACAAAGAAGCAAGTCATATGAATATCCATGCTGTGTCTGAGTTTAAACAGACCGAGACATGATTAATGGGTGATGCTAGACACTTTTAACCTTATGGTGCTACTCAGTTGAAGGTGGAAAAGTGCATTTTTCTGTAATGATTAAAGCCTATGTGGTTCCAAATTCACCAGTGTTTCGAAATCATAATGCGTTTGTTGCAGATGAACTATTAGTCAAATAACCTGGCATCTGTATCAGTGTGACATAAATGTCTGAACGAGGATGTACCAATTGAGATGTTTTCATCAAATGACCAGACTGGTACAATACAGACATAACCCTTTATTATCCACTGATGATAGACAGTGTGAGTGTTAGAGATATCTTAATGTTGTGACTGGAAAGAGCTGCAATTTTCCGAACATGCATTTATTTATTTAAATGTGATTGACCAACATTCTAAGCGCATATTCAAAATTTAAATATAAACATTAAAAAATGGAGCATGTCTCCGCTTTCAAGAAAATATTTGCCTTTCAATTGACTGTAATGAAAGTGAATTACAGTAAGTCAACGTACAACCCTTCAAGTGGTGAATGAGAATATTCACACAGGAGTTTGATGTAGTAAAACTAGTCCACTTTAAATTTACTTCTTTAATAAATTCAGATTAATGTGACTGATGGTCCTCCATGAATCAAATACATTTTGGAGTATGAAAGATACAATTATAGAATAATACAAAAGTCTAGACTGGAATAGACTTCTGGATACCCTCTGATCTATCACTGTGGAAAATGAGGCCTTAGACCAGTCTGGCCATGGTCCCGTAAAGCCATATTGAATATTTCCAGCAAGGGAGATTCCGCCACTGGTCTGAGCAGCCTATCCAATGTTAAACTGTCCTCAAGATATTTTTTTTCTTATACCTGAAAGGAATTTCCCCTGATGTGACTCATGCCTGTTGTCTCTTCTATATCCACTTTGCAGCGTTTCGAAAAGAATACCTCCATCTCCTCTACAACTACCATTCAGGTTATGGAAAACCATAATTAGAACCTTCCTGAGCCTTCTCTTCCCTTAGCTGAAAATGTCCAGTTCCTTCAACTTTTCTTCACACATCAAATTCTCCAGCACTCTAATAATCTTGAGGGCCCTCCTCTGATCCCTTTCTATTTAGTCTTTTACTGGGAGTACTGAAATTGGGCGCAATACACCAGGTGTGACCTAACAAGAGCTGAGTAGAGTACAATGATCACATCTCTTGTGATGCTCTTGCTTCTGCAGTCACAGACATAGTTTGTCTTCATTTCTGCAAAGGCACACTGCTAACTCACATTTAGGTCACTGTCCACCAGCACCCCCAGATCCTTTCTTGCAGATCTGCTCCCCAGCCAGTTAGTCCCCAGCCTGTATTACTGATTGGGATTATTCCATCACTGCTGCAGGACTTCATATTTGTCTTTGTTGAATCTCATTCAATTCCTTTTGGCCTGATTTTCTAGACTGTCAAGGACTCTGCATTTTATCTTTTCTGTCCAGGGTTATCTACCTCTTCTCCCAATGTGGTGTTACTTGCAAACTTAGTGATAGTGTATCCAATCCGGTCACCCAGATTTTTTTTAAAGACCTTGAGGAATTCCACTCGTGACTAGCTGCCAGTTTGACTCTGAAATATTAACTACCTTTTGAGTCCAGCAATTTATACAGTTTTCCATTCATCTTGCAACTGATTTGTCCAAGCCATATCTTACCAGCTTCAGCAAGGATGTGAGAGATCATGTCAAACATCTGTCAAAACTCAAGGTACATGGATATCTACTGGTCTACTCTATTAACTGAGAAAGCCATTTCATCATAGAAGGCAGTTAGATTGGCTCAGCACAATTTAATCTTGGCAAATTTGTGTTGGTTTTTTTTCCCAGCCTCCTTCTTGCCTTTTCATGTGTGTGGAAAAAGCTTTCACCCAGACCAGTTCTATAATTTTCCCAGAAACTGAGCTGAGGCTACCTTGTCTGTTGTTTCCTAGTTTGTTTGGGCTTGTTTTTTCTTGTTTTGTTTTGTTTTTTTTTTTTTCACTGATGGACATATTTAACTTTTTTTTAATCATCTGTGATCTTCCCTGATCTCCGTGAATTTGTAAAAATGACAGTTGCATTGTAATAATGTCTTGCAACTGTCCTCAGTTTTACCCCATCAGGTCCCACAAATCTCTACCTGTCCAATTGGTACAGATGGTCTCTAGCTCAACCCTCCTCTACTATCAGTGGCTCACCATTTTTTTGTCATTTCATCCTGGAATAGAGACTTGGGAGCTGACATCACCCTTAAAGATTGAGGTGAAAACAACACGGAGTACTTCTTTTCTGTTCATTTCTAACTAACTTGCCAGTTCCGTTCAGCAGCAGTCTTGTGCCTTGCTTGTACTTCCACCCAATACTAACATAGTTATAGAAGCCTCTCTTGCTAGCTTGCGCTCCAGCTCAGCTTTTGCCTTCCTAACTGCACCTCTGCAAGCTCAAGCAATATTTCTTGTATTCCTCTTGTATTCAAGCAATATTTTTTTGTATTCCTTTTTAGGTGTCTGTCCCCTTTCCCATCTCTCATATATTTCCTTTTCATATTTAAGCTCTTTGAATGATATCTGCTATCTGCTTAACAAGGCTGCTTTGTTTCTATTTCCGGGCCTGCTCCTTTTTTTCTATTTTGGGAGATGGACAGTTCTTGTGCTTTGAGCAGGCTGCCTCTGAAAACTTGTAAGCATTTCTGAGTACCTTTGCCCTCTAAGACAGACTCCCATGGGAGTCCTACCAGTTTCCTGAGCAAAAACTCTCCTAGGAGTTGAAATCTGCACTTCTGAAATCTAAGGTGTTTATTTTGCTACTATAATTTTGAATGAAAACTATGAAGTGAGGAGTAGGAGGAAGTATGTGTATGTATATTTATATGTGTGTTTATGTCTATTTGTGAGATTTAAAGTAATTTTGTTATTTTGTTTGTGGTATTAATTAATGCATACACACAATGCATACTAGTTACAAGGATTTATCAATACTTCTGAACTCAAGTGTCTCAGGAATTTAGGATAAAGTAAAACTCTCCCCAAGAATTAACTGAATTGTTTATTTGCATCTTCTGCCCAATGTATGTCAGTTTGGCTGTTTTTATGTTTAGAACAAAGAATATTTCCCTTCTAGCAACATTGTCTAATTAAAGAAACAATAAAAAACATTTCATGATAAAAGCAATAAAACAATAAAGTTTCCACATGGAATTTTTAAAACAGTTTCTTTCCATAGCCATGAATATGGATAAAAAAGTAAAAGCTTGAGTAGTATAATGTAAATTGGAAGTATTCTTGGAGAAATTCAGCTCAGTATGGGATAAGTGGCTGTAAATAAGATTCATTTCTTCTTACTTGAGTCATTTAAAAGTTGGGCATGCAGTCCAAGTTAGGTGTCTATACTTTCCATATAATCAATGGAAAGAGAGAAGGAGTGAGACCTCCAGAGAGTGATTAATTCATCTTTAAATAGGTATCTATTAGAAGCATGACAAATATGTCTCTGAAGACACTTCTCTCTTACTATCTGTGGAGGAAATTTAGATGAATAGCTAAGATGTCTAATTTTTAGATACTCAAGCTGAGACAAAATGAATCTCATTGTCTATGTTAGCCTTTCATGCATGAATATGTTGGATGAGGGCATTACAGAACCTGTTTACTAGTATACGTGTATAGCATAAATTGGCACACTGAAGCAACCCATATAAACAATATAATGATGTCTAACAGGTATATTTATTTTTTTTTTTTGTTCCTGAGAAAGACTTTGGCCATTTTCTTTAATCAAATTAGATTTGACAGCAATTTTTTTTTTAAACTTAGATTGTTAAAATTAGTAATGAAGACATTATATGCATGCACACTCCCCAACTTCTTTCCAAATTCATTCCAGATTAGAAATACTTTTCTGTAGCTAAATAATGTTATTCAGACCACTATATCTTATCTTCTCTTTTGATTGCTGTCATTACTCACTTGACCTTGGAATTTTCGTAGCTTTCACTATGAACAATAGAAAAAAAGAATGCAGTTATTGTAACCATTGCCATTATCCATTGTCCTATTATCTGTCTTTCCAGTCACTACATTAGTTCTCATCCTTTTTTTTTTTTTGTGCATAAACTTTTGATCTTGCATTTCAGCGTCTTTAAAATGTGATTTCTTTTGCTGTCATCTTATTAATTTCCCCTCCTTACTATCCACTGATGTTGTCATACTCCATACTCTTATGCCCCAAGTTTCGAAGTTGCTGCCTTTAAGCTATTTTCCCCATTGCATAGTGACATTTTCAGAAATAAATAATTAATTATAATGGACAACATTTAATGATGGGGTTAATTGCTCTGGTAAAAGGAACAGGATATTTTTTTTTTATTTTTATAACTATTAGATATTAAAGCCCTAGATCTTTTATAAAACTAGTTACTTATTATTGTGTATGAAATTAGAACGTGTAAGTAAATGTCCCAGGTAGAGCACTCAGTTACTTGTCAGTGTTCAACCAAGCAGCAGAAAGCTTTCAGAGAAAGTAGATATCTTCATAAATATGCTCAACCTCTTCCATCTGAAACAACAAATATATGTTGCCAAAAATCAAAAGCAGTTTCAGCAAACACAATCCTTCCTAGCTAGGCTTATATCTCCTTGCAGAAAAGATGTGTTTGAGAATCGCTCAAGGAGAGAAATGAAAATAAACAACCAAAAAGCTTTCTTAAAAGTTTCACCAAGGAAGTAAGCAATATATCTTGCAATTGCATAAACTCAATACATATCAACAGAACAAGGGTCTACTCTTGTGCTCCCCATTAAAGACTGAAGGCAGAGCACAAGTATTCTGCTTGTATATTTGGAACTGGGCTGTGAACATAATGACCTGCAGTAATCCTCAAGAGATTTTTTCCTTGTGATTTTATTTTGGCATTTGAACTCTCTATTTATCCCAAACAAGTGACAGGAAAAAGAATCTTCAAAAGTATCCTTGAACCTCAAGAATATAGAACGTCAGAAAAGGGGTGAATCTGTCACAAAGAGGGAAATAATTTTAAATTTTTCTAATGCTTAGATTTCAAGGTTTTGCTTGTAAGAATCAACTCAACAAATATTACTAAAAAAAATTAATCAGATTATTATTCTTTAATATGAACTATTTCAGCAAGCCACACTTCCTAATCCAAAATGTAGATCATACTGACATTTGATTTAACTTCTTAAAACAAAAAGTCAATAGAGAAATAGACACTGTGAGAATCTATTTTCAGACATTAGTGGCCTAATTCTCATTGCCTATGAATAAACTTTAAAGGGATTAGCTCAGATTTATATGTCTCAGATAGTAGAAATTCACAGTTGGATTCAATGAATTCCATTTAATGCATTGCTTTTTTAACAGAAACACAGTAGTATGCATGAAATACATTAAAATTGTTCAGAGTAACATGGGTAATTCTTCAAGCCAAATAAAATGTAGTAATAAGGGAAAAACACACAATGTCTGTTGCAAGGCAAGCAAGGCAAATCTTTTTCCTGTAACATCTGCTGGACTACTGAAATCTATTCTCTACAGATCTGCTATCATGATGAAAGCTAACAGTTTTTGTAGGGGTGTTAACTTCCTGTGACTGCCTTTTCACTACTTCGTGTAAACAGTTTTTAGTACTTCCCACTTCAGTGACCCATACATAGAAAACCTGCAGTTTATTTCAGATACAACCTTGGAAAGTCATAGAATCATAGAATGGTTTAGGCTGGAAAGGACCTTGAAGATCATTCAGTTCCAACCCCCCTGCCATGGGCAGGGACACCTCCCACTAGACCAGGTTGCCCAGGGCCACGTCCAGCCTGGCCTTGAACACCCCCAGGAATGGGGACTCAACAACCTCTCTGGACAACCTGTTCCAGTGCCTTATCACCCTCAAAGTGAAAAAGTTCTTCCTAATGTTTAATCTAAACCTGCCCTCTTCCAGTTTAAAGTCATTCCCCCTCATCCTGTCACTACATGCCCTACTAAAAAGTCCTTCCCCAGCTCTCCTGTAGGCCCCCTTTAGGTACTGGAAGGCCGCAATAAGATCTCCCCGGAGCCTTCTCTTCTCCAGGCTGAACAACCCCAGCTCTCTCAGCCTCTCCTCATAGGAGAGGTGCTCTAGCCCTCGGATCACCCTAGTGGTTCTCCTCTGGACACGGTCCAGCAGATCGATGTCCTTATGTTGAGGACTCCAGAGCTGGATGCAGTACTCCAGAGGGGCAGAATCACCTCCCTTGACCTGCTGGCCACACTTCTGATGCAGCCCAGGATATGGTTGGCCTTCTGAGCTGCAATTGCACATTGCTGGCTCATGCTGAGCTTCTGGTCAATCAGCACCCCCAGGTCCTTCTCCTCAGGGCTGTTCTCCAACCATTCCCCACCGAGCCTGTATTTGTGCTTGGGATTGCCCTGACCCAGATGTAGGACCTTGCTCTTGGCCTTGTTGAACTGCATGAGGTTGGCTTGGGCCCACCTCTCCAGCCTGTCCAGGTCCCTCTGGATGGCATCCCTCCCCTCCAGCGTGTCTACCTCACCTAACAGCTTGGTATCATCGGCAAACTTGCTGAGGGTGCACTCAAGAAGTGCACGGGAGTGCACAATAAGTGCAAGTCCTTACCCTGGTTCACAGGAGTCTTGAGACTTGCTGTGTGCCATGCTAATGGCTGGCATTCAGATTATCCTGTCTTAATGTATCATAGCAGCTTTCCTAGAAAATAATAATGGCAATAATCCCTCCTAAAACTCCCTCTCCAGTTTAATGTTATTGACCCCACTTGTGACTGGTTACCAGTTTCAAAATGATCTATTTTCCACCAACCTCTGAGTGTGGCATGTCAGCCAGTTCCCTACCCACCGCACAGACCTCTTGTCTAGACTGTAATGCATCAGTTTCTCTAGGAGGAGGCTGTGGAGAACTACATCAAAAGGCTTAGAGAAATCCAGGAAATTTGAGGGCAGCTGGTTCACACACACAGAATCACACACAGAATTTTCAGAGTTGGAAGGGACCTCTAGAGATCATCTAGTCCAACTCCCCTGCTAAAGCAGGATTGCCTAGAGCACATTACTCAGGACTGCATCCAGGCAGGTCTTGAAAATCTCCAGAGAAGGAGACTCCACAACCTCCCTGAGCAGCCTGTTCCAGTGGTCTGTCACCCTAACTGTAAAGAAGTTTTTCCATGTGTTGGAACAGAACTTCCTATGTTCCAGCTTGTGCCCATTGCCCCTTGTCCTGTCACTGGGAACCACCGAGTAGAGTCTGGCTCCATCCTCCTTCCACCCACCCTTTAGATATTTGTAAGCAATAATAAGGTCTCCCCTCAGCCTTCTCTTCTCCAGGCTAGAGTCCCAGCTCTCTCAGCCTTTCCTTGTAAGGGAGATGCTCCAATCCCTCAATCATCTTAGTTGCCCTTCGCTGGACTCTCTCCAGCAGTTCCCTGTCTCTCTTGAACTGGGGAGCCCAAAACTGGACACAGTATTCCAGTTGTGGCCTCACCAGTGCCGAGTAGAGGGGGAAAATGACCTCCCTCGACCTACTGGACACACTCTTCCCTATGCAGCCCAGGATTCCATTGGCCTTTTTGGCAGCAAGGGCACACTGCTGGCTCATTGACAATTTGCTATCTACCAGGACCCCGAGATCCTTCTCCTCAGAGCTACTTCCCAGCAGGTCCAGCCCTAACCTATACTGGTGCCTGGCATTCTTCCTCCCCAGGTGCAGGACCCTGCACTTGCTTATGTTGAACCTCATCAGGTTCCTCTCTGCCCAGCTCTCCATCCTGTCCAGGTCACGCTGGATGGCAGCGCGGCCCTCTAGAGAGTCAGCCACCCCTCCCAGTTTGGTATCATCAGCAAACTTGCTGCATTTCAGTTCAGCTGCATTTTTCACTAGCGTATCCATTGTTTTCAATTTTTCCCTGTTAGCTGTGAGTTGTCTTGTTCTGATGAGTACTTTAATGTGATTTTTCATGTACCTGTAATACTGGATGCTGTATCATATAAGACACGAGCAACAGATAATGGGCCATATATCAGGGCCCCTAAAGCAAGAGTTATATGAACTAGCTTGCTATTCTTAACCTGCTGCATTTCTAACTATGACATTCAAAAAGTGTTTTGCAGTCAATATTCATGCTTTTTAGGATGCTATTTTATGACTCAACAACGATTTGAAATAAAAAAGGGATGCTTAAATACTGTTCAGACAACAAACTTTGAAGGTTTCTGCCTTGGTAAAAGGATTTTTGGCTTCCTATTTCAGTTTTGCCTGTATTGTTTGGTTTCCAAGGCAACATTACTCCACTTTCAAACCCTGTTTGCACCAATGATCAGCCAACAGGAGGTTTTTTACATGTGGCTGATGTTGAAAAGTATTTGATCTCACATATTAGCATGATTGCTTTCATAATTCTCTTGTTACCCTGTGTCTTCCAACTGCATAGCTGTCTTAAAATTAGGACCTGTTACAGCTTATGGCAAAAGTTATATCTTTGCATGGCAGAATATATTACTCTTTCTTTTATCAAGATTATCATAATGTAGTTATTTAAAACAACAGATAGCTTCCATTCCAGTTGCTCTGCAGTGATTTAATTCTCATACTCAGTGCAACAATTGTGGCCATTTGTGTGTATAACTCTGAAAAACAAAGCCAAGCAAGAGCATATGCTTCAAGTTCTATGACTGGGAGTGTTACTTAGTTTTAAGATCTCATAATATGCAAAGTTTCCTAAGCTACTAATCTTTAGAACTTTGGTTACACATTTTTTCCTTTTTATGTGTTTAAATGTTCATTTATTTATCAATTTCATATGATTTTTATGTAAAAATTTACAAAGATTAGAGCTGAGAACTTCTTTGTTTTCCTTCTTTTTCTTTTCTTTTTTTTTTCCCCTCAGTACCAGCAGTAGGCCAATCAATTTATTTTCATTTAAACATGCTGGATAGTCATTAAAAGACCTCTCTAAGCTGAACAGTATCATGTGAAGTGAATCAATATAGTCTCGCTTTTACAGAACTGATTAGATAATTAAATTATTTAATAAAAGTCACAAATAAATTCCACATTCATTTTTTTTTCTTATCAGAATAAACATGTAATGTACAAAGACATGCCATTCTACCAGGAAAGATATAAAATTCTACAGTATAAAGAAAAATATAACTGCAGTTTCTACATTGTAATACAAACAGCACAATTATATTTTTACTGTTACTGTAAAGTAACTCAGATTCCTACATCCAAGGCAACACATAATGGAAAATAAACTAAAATACATATTTATTTTTTTTATTAAGAGAGTTACAATATGCAGCTCAAATGCTGCATATTTGGAAAAACAAAACAAAACAAAACAAAACAAAATCCCCAAACAAACAAAAAAAAACCATTTCTTAAAATAAAGCTCTTACTAGAACAATAGTTGTCATAACATCTGTGGTTCACAGTCATTCATAAAGATAAAAATATTTGATCCAGACTATCTATCTATTTCAAATAACCCTCTGTGTGTGAGATGTAAAAACCTAGTTTATACACAGAAGTCATGAACAACCATCATTGTAAGCTAAATCAATTGCTTAAGAATATTTTACAGTATTTTTAATTTAAAAATGATTGCTAGTGTTATTTTTGCATTACATTAATTAAAGTGGCCATTTCTCAATAGTACTGAAGTGAAAGAGTGAAAGGAATAACAGGATGTGAAGTAATTTGCATAAAGAATTTCCTAAGAAACTAATATCCTATTGCAAAAATAACATCAAATTGCTTTCTGTTATTTTCTAATCTTAGAACAGTTTCAATGTTTGACCCTATCTGTTTTTGAAAGATGGTGTCCATATACCTGCCTCTGGTATTCAAAACCTAGTCATGTCGTCTTACAGGCCATTCAGGTTATCTTTTTTCACATCTGTTCTTAAGTCAACTCCAGACAGCAGTTGCCTGCTTTTAATTGATTTCTTTAGACTTTAAATCAGATTGTCTCTGAATAGTTTTTATGAAATGGCTGTTTAGGGAATAATGAATGAGTCAGTAAGGAAAAGAGACCTTAATCAACAAATAAACTGTGTAAAGGAGAATAAATGTAATACACTACCTCTTACCCCTCAGGCTTCATGCATCTGAGCAGCATGACAGAGAGTCTTCAATGTCACCAGACAGTTCTTGCATCTCAAACGCCTGTAGCACTAATCCACCTTCTAGGCTGCGTTGCCCAAGAGCAAGCCACTCGGTAGCACTTTGGATAGAGCTAAGGGTCTGTTAGGAGAACTAGAACACTGACTAAGTTTCCCAGAGCCCCAGTCTGGGGCAGTGTGGTTAAATATCCTGAATAAAGAATGCTTTGGAGTCATCCAGCTACCTGAAATCACGTCAAGTCAGACCAGATTAAGGTAAAACTAAGAGACAAACCCAAGCCTTTTTTCATAACCTCCAAAACAGATAATATGCCTAAAATCACTTGTAGAAGAAAGAGTTGAAGAAATAAAAACATTTCTAAGCTGTTTACATGATGATTGCAGAAAATCTGCCTTTCACTCATGTTTTGCCTTTCCTCTCCTGACAAGACAAGGTTTCAGGTTTTGGCTATACTCTCTCTTACTTGTTGGAAGAACACTACAGACAGATCCTCTTCCAAGGTATGCAACATTAGCTACAACAGTTTCAGGCCAGCTGCTGGCGGACTGAGTCCACATCAACAGAAGAAAAGGCCTTTTTGGTTTTCTTGTTTAAGAGGACGAAGAACTGTAAAGACGCAGATCAGCATCTAGGGGGAGAACAGGGATGGATAAAAGGAGTGAAAGGTAAATCACTGAAATATCTTTTCCCAATAAAGAATGAAGTTATAATTTCTGGAACACTTAATGGATTTTTTGGACATTAAATTCACTTTTTCAAAGAGGTACTGCTCACTTTTTTTTTTTTTTTTTAAATTAAACAAAGTAGGAAAAAGTAATACTTACTCCCAAACCCATCCATTCTTCAGGAGGATATTAAGGTTCAGAGATGGAAAGAAAGAAAGAAGCCAGGGTCCTAAAGAAGTAAGTTATACAATATGTAACTCAGTTACACAATATGTAGAGCATTCTGTGAGCTTCTGGGCTTTCTTAACACTCATTGAACATACAAGTTCATATGAGAACATGAAACATGAGAGGATTGAACCTAAAAGGCACAAAAAAAAAAAAGAATTAGAGAAAAGAACATTTTATTCAAAATATAGGAGAAACTCAATTTTCAACTTTTCTTCCACAGCAGAAAGAGGTATGCACAAAACCTATGAAACTATTCACATACACTTTTTTAACTTCAAAATTAACAGATCATAATTGTGCTGCAGTAATCCAGTTTAGGACATGAATGACACTTCAAAGCTGTGTTCTGATTAATTACTTGGTCCTTTGGATTGTATTTTAGCTATTCATTAACTTTCAGAAATGTATCTTTGGAATATATTCATTAAAAACTCCATGAAAATCCTATAGCTGTGATGAGTAAAGTAAATGAATGCAGCAAATAATGTTTGCTTCCTCTGTTTGGGTCCTTTACATCTCAGTATTTAGTTTGCAGGTAATTCTTTCTTACTTCAGTTCCATTTTTTCCCTTTCCTTCTCCATCCCTTCAATCTTAGTTTTCCGTGACCCATGCCTGGTAAAAATTAAGTTCTGTACAAATCAACAGAGTCTGACTGTGCAAGAGTTGCATCCCTTTTCCTCATACAGGCCAAAGACCACAAAATCACAGAACTACAGAACGTTTGAGGCTGGAAGTTGCTTTGAACCCCAAGCCTCCAGATCTAGGACTAGCAATGCAACTCAGGGAAATTACATAGAACAAAGACAAGCAGTATCCGGTAGTGAAATTTTAAGTGAAATGATTATGTGGATTTGCTTCACATGTAATCTTTGTTGCTTAAACTTGTAACTAACAGTGGGATTAATTTAATCCACCTTTAGATATTTACTCTGCAGTTTATATATGAGCTGGTATTTCTGGCATCCCTTTATAATCAGTGGAGTGAAACAAACATGAGGAAAAAATTAGCTTATCCTACTCTAACAACATAAATTAGGTCAGAGGAATGTCTGTTTCTCCAGAGAATAACTAACAGCTAGGGTAATTTTAGAGATCTGTATTGTTTATATTAAAATTTATGTGAGATGGATGCCTCAATAAAACTTTTACTAAATAAAACTTCTTGTTCGCTTGTTTCACTGTTACACCTATGTGGTACTGATAGTTAATAAAACAGATGTCCTAAGAGACCAGATCCTGTTTACATAACCTAAGGAGCTGGAGAATACCTCCTGCCTGCCTGCAGTGTGCAGTCACATGTTAAATGAGTCAAGCTCACACACCACCTAAGCCATGCCTTTTTTGGAAAGCTTTGTAGACAGCAAAGAGACCACAGAGACACTCTGGACAAATCGGATACAATATTTCATATTGAATGTGTTAGAATTCTTAAGCGGTAATGTAAAATAGAAGTGCAGGATCATCATCAGTCAAGTTCCATAATGTTAGAAGTTAAAGTATGAGGGAAGGCAGACTGTAGTCACAGGCTTCTTAATATGTCTAGATTTAAAGAAAAAAAAAACAAAAACAAAACCAAAAAACAACAACAAACCAACTTACAGAAAGATACACATCAATCTTGGAGACGTAGGGTTAAAACTTTCAAGTTCATTGTTGTAATGTGCTGTACCAAAGACTTAATGAGAAACTGCCTCAGTGCTTTCTAATAGGAGAAACAGTCTTGATAGAGGAAACTTTCCAAAAGCCCTCAAGAATTTAATTCTTCTCTTCCTTTAATGATGCTAAATAGTCAGCTGTTTCTAACTGAAGAAGATTAGAGTCAGTATTGAAAATTTCTGAAAACTTGGACCTTTGCTTCACAAGTAGTGCTACAGACCCTCTTTAAACTGCTTACTAGTCTGATAGCAAGAAAAATCTAATCATCTTTAATTATTTTTTTTTCTAGTCTATGTACAATTATAGTATCCCAGTTAATATTTTATACTGTGTATTGAAACATGATATTTTTCTGTGACTCTCATGAAATTCTTGAAATTCCATCTTTTTTTTTTTTTGTTGTCAATTATCCCAGTGCATTCACTCCTGCAGGCGGGCATCATTGACAAACTTTTTTCTTTCCTTTTTTTTTTTTTTTTTGTTAAATTACAAGCACATAAATATTAATCTGAAACGCAGCTCGAACAAGTATATAATGCTTCATACCATAGCAGCTGCAAAAAGACAGCAGAATCCAGAATCAACAAATCATACAATATTCTGCTTGTGCTTATCCTTTTCATTGCAATTCTGCATCATTCAGCTGGGTGGGAGGGAGAGCTGCTCTGGGATGATGAGTAAAAGAGCTTTGTTCAGATCAGGAAATCTGGTATGGTAACTATTGTAAGATCTTCACAGCAAAAAGAGTTATTAGAAAGGAAATCTGTTTTGTATAAATGCCCTGTGAAATATATGTGATGGGTTGTTCTCTGTTTTGGGGTTTGTTTTGTTTTGTTTTGTTTTTTGTTGTGGTTTTTTTTTTTTACGTTAGATGTCTTATTCAGAGGAAAGATAAATAAAATAATGTCTTTTGCCTTATTTGAAAACATTATTAATTACAATCTCTAAGATACATTAAGCTGAAATGTAGTTGCACTTCACAGCTTAGGTAATATTTCACATAAATACATAGAAAAATTCTAGTTAATACTTTTAGAACTCAGTAATTATTTAAATTTTTGGCTTGAGTTGGCTTAAAGGATCTTCTCCAGAAGTAGATAATCAACAATTTCTGAACATTCAGAATGTTTTAAAGAGTTTTGTTGTGGTTTAACCCCCTGCCAGTTACAAGGAACCACGCAGCCGCTTGCTCATGCCTCTCCCCCTCCCCGATGGGATGGGGAAGAGAAGAGGAAGAAGTCAAAACATGTGGGTTGAGATAAAGACAGTTTAACAGAACAGCAAAGGAAGAGAAAACCAGCAACAATAATACTGATAATAGAATACACAAAAATGATTAATGCACAGTGCAGCCGTCACCAACTGGAACCCAAAATGCCCAGCCTGCCCCTAAGCAGTGATTCCTGCCCCCCAGCCAGCTCCCCCAGCTATATACTGAGTGTGACCTCACATGGTATCAAATATCCCCTTGGCCACCTTGGGTCAGCTGTCCCCGGCTGTGTCCTCTCCCAGCTTCTTGTGAAAATTAGCCTGGGTTTCTTATTTAGGCTCTCTAAAGGACTTTTCATTTTTGGACATTTTGATCACTGTGTCTATATGCCTTTAGGAACATAAATTCATTTTGTAGATTCATTCTTTCAGGTGTGTTTAAGGAGGTACATACATTTTGACATTTTGTGGAAATATTATGAACTGTGTTTCCCTTTGCAATTTCCTCCTTTTCAGGGCACGGTCCTTGCTCTTCCAGAAGATGTTGTCTTCTCATATCCTTGTAGGTAAAAAAAAAAAAAAAAAGAAGTAGAGTATTCACAGGTAAGAAGCATTATAAAGCCTCCTAACACAGGCACCTTCTGTTAACCTGAAAGCCTTCTTTTAACCTGTACTTTTTAAAGAGGGAAAAACAATAAATAAAAAAAAAAAAAAAAAAAAAAAAAAGAAGTAGAGTATTCACAGGTAAGAAGCATTATAAAGCCTCCTAACACAGGCACCTTCTGTTAACCTGAAAGCCTTCTTTTAACCTGTACTTTTTAACGAGGGAAACACAATAAATAAATAAATAAATAAATAAGCAATCTGCCAGGTTCTATTCTTAAAGATTACACAGAACAGGTACAGTAAATGGCTTATAAAATTGCGGTGAATATTAAAACATTTGTTTTCACACATTTCATGTTTTCCATACACTGCCAGCTCTTTCAATGTTAGAACTATCCTGTTAGGTCTAAATTTCCTTAGCAGTCCCCAATTTTTTTAATTCCATTTTCATTATCAAGCTCTCACCTTGTGATGAGTATAAATTTTAAGTCTTACTAATTTATAACAGCTTTTGGCACATAATTTTAGAAATACAAACATTTTTCCTTTCACACCAAATAATCTAAGAAACAAGTGGTAAGCATGTATATTTATGAATTTAAAATAAATATTTAAGGTATTTCTATTTCTACAAAACAGAAAATTAGTATCACATGCAGAGGAACTCTATATCCATAGAATTTGGAACTAGAGTTACTTAAATAAATATATTTTCCATTGTCTTGCAAACATATTTATTTTAATTTTTTTCCTTTTACAGGTCATTACAACTGCATGATGTTGTGGGACATAGAGCATTGCATGTGCTTCAGAATGACTTATGGCACTACTTTTGCATCATCAGTGAAAGACAGATTAGTAGGTCAGGCAACATATCACATTTCAGTAGAAAGCTATTCACTTTAGTACAATAATGTGTATGCAAAACTTGTGGTTGTATATTTGACTCACCAACAATTGTATATACAGTGTAATGTACTTTATATTCACAGTTTGTTTTGCAAGTAGCATTGCTTCTGACAAAATATTTCTTCATGAAACGAAAAATATTAAAAACTTGCCTTTTTAGAAAATGACTAGTCTATAGTTTGCCATCACATATATGAAATACAGTATCGCATTGTGGATATTGGGTAAACAAAAGTGAGAATGATAGGCAAACCAGGTGCTAGAATTTCAGTCTTGGGAGGATATGTTACAAGTGACACCAAAACCTCATATCTCCATTTTCTAACTTGCGAAGTGCGTGCGTCAAGATACTATATCTTAAAAAATAATGTAATGAATTCACAAATGAGGATGCTTACACAAAGCAAATCTGTTATTTCTTAATCAGGAAAGGAGCTAAGCACTTCTGTGAAGTGATGTAGAAAGGGGAGGAGCAAGTGCTTTAAGTCAAGGATTTTACAACAGAAGCATAAAGCTGCCCTCCAGTGACATATTAAATTGCTTCATTCTGAGGCAAGAAAACCAAAAGAAAACAAACCTTTGATTTCTTATCAATTATAACACAAAATTAGTCATAGAAATGAAATTAATAGATGTAAAAGCATTAACTTTTAAAAAAGATGACTTTGGGGATTTTGTAACCTTGAAGCCTCTTCCTATTATGGACAGCATTAAATTTAAAAATACGACAAAGTCAAAGTGACAGTTCTTACACTACTTCAGGCATAAAGGAGTGTATATAAGCACATCTCTCTTACATTGGTTAATTGTTACTTCAGTTTAGTGCACCTATATATATTTTGTTCCCCTAAATGACCTGGTGAAAGCAAAGCAGAAGTCAACTACTGAATGTTTTGATATAAGGAGACACCAAAATTACTCTATGATAATGTATATTTTTTTATGCATTAACACCACTTTCTTTCTGAGACTTCCAAAGTTATTGTTCTACTTGGTGTGAAGGGGAATGTTTCACATCAAACAAACGAAATCTGTGGGGTTTTCATTTTGGAAAGAATTTTGGGAAAAAAAAACAAAACAAAACAAAACAAAACAGTTCAATGCTAATAATTTTCCAGTCAAGTCATCAATCAAAATTCAGTTATTCAGCTATTGCTATCTGGTTGTTCATGTCCAGCTGCTCTCCTGCGGGAAGCAGAAATGATTATCTGCAATTGCTACTAAAGCTGTTAGTCTCGTAAGAAGTGATCCTTAATTTACTTCTTTACAAACAAGAGTTTCAAGCACTGGGTGAGGTAAACAGCTACTTTTCCCCAGCTGTTAATCTTGTGGTACTGTCCATCAGATATGGAAGCATACAATAGAATAAGAATTACTATATTTTTCTTATTGTTGCTTTTATTCTCAAGGGTTCAAAGAACAAACTTTTTTTTTTTTTTTTATGTATACACTTCACCCTGCTATTGAGCACTAATTATTCTTACAAATGGTAATTCAAGTAAAGACATAGTAAAGAAATATGGTAAATCATCTCTGGCATATGAATACATGAAGTGGTTGTGTTCAGTAAAATGAACAAAGGTCTCAGCATTATTAATTGTGCCACATATGCTACTGCTTCAGAAAGGGAATAACAAAAAGGCACATTAGCAAGAATGATAAAATAGTTTCATAAGAGGTTTCTGGAGAGATATTTCTGAATGCAAAAAGCTGTGTGTGAGAAAAGCTCTGAAGGTACTTGAAGAAAAATGGATTTAGGGTCATAGAGGCCATTAGGGTGGCAATATGGGTTAAGGGAGGCATGTAATATGAGGGTACACTATGACTGTTATGAAAGTTAAAAAGAAATTATTTGAGTTAAGAAAACATGTTATTAGGAGGATGAAAAGGTATTAATAAAATACCTAATGTTGCTTTTGTGCAAGGAGGACGATAGTAGCAAAATTCTGTTCTAAACATATTGCATTCCTGTTAAAGGCGTGGGAAAAGCATTGGAAAAGTTTACCCAGGAAGCTGTGAAATTGCCAACCTGGAGATAGTCAAAACCAATCCAGGTAAGACTCTGAACATCTCTAACTTTGAAGCTAGCCTACTTTGAGCATGAGGTTGGACCAGATGACCTCCAGAAGCTCCTTCCAATCTAAATTATTCTATCATACTATGATTCAGCTTGTCACAGATTGTTCTGAAACACTTGGCAGGATAAAAGTTTTAAGAAATTAACATAGTGTTCCCTGAAAGATTTTTTTAAGAGTGTTTAAGTACATAGTGAATATGACAGTTGAATAAGGATCAGATTTCTGTTCTGTAAGAAACTGTGCATTTTCTATGATCCTCCACCCCCGTATAGAATGAAAAAAATGAGACCACTTTTTTAAATTTTCCAAAAAGCAAAATTCTGAAAACTGCAGCCACAACAAAAAAATAGTCCATAGTGATCAAAAAGTCTCCCTCTGCAGAACCTTTTTCACAATATTATAATATTTTCTTAAAATGGAATCTTTAAGTCCTTCTTTCCAAAAAGCTCCAAATACAACACATTGGTTTAACCAGAGTATTACATTACATTTCATGCTAAGTGACCACTGTCTTACAGAAGTGTGAATCCTAATATTTCTGAATAACTCAGTTGTTCAGCCATTAGCAGTCACAAACATTTTTCCATTTGTATTACGTTATGAAGTAAAATGCTAAAATGTGTATGCTATACGATCTGAACTATATGATAGCCCTATATGAATGTACAGTAGTGCATTTAGTATAATAGAGCCAAAAGCATTTATTTTTAAATTAATTTTATACTTATATAGAGTTTAAAAAATACATATATTATGAAATAGAATGGACCACAGTAGAAAACTGCTTGAACAGCTCAATAAATATACTGCAAGAAAGAACACAGAGTTGACATTCCTGTTCCATGTTCTCTTTCACAGACATATGTAAAAATTCTTAATTTAAGATGTTACAAGGCTTTTCTTTAGATAAAGAATATCTTGGAAATTACTCTTGAATTTCATCATAATAGTTTTTAGAAAGTTGTTCTTTAGTTCTCTTAAGAGAGTTTTAGGCATGTGCAACTAATACACCCGTTGTAAATTTGCCAAACTAAGTTGAAATTATGTGCCTGGAGAACACTTTTGTGGACACAGGATCTGCTTTTATAAAATACATTCATAGCTGCATGTAACTACTAGTAAATAACGACAACAATAGCAAAACTACTCTTCTTGGCAAAGATACTTAGCACTGGACAGTATGTACTTCGGTGATAAAGTTGGTAAATGTACAGCCATTATGAATACAACCAGTGGATTCACATGTATGTAATGCATACTTCAATCAAGCACAAATAGCTCAATTTAGTATAGGATTAATTTGCTTAATTTCATTGGACTGCATTGCTTAGAAGATTGATAATATAATAGTGGGTTTTTTTTCCCTGTAATAGTTGTAGTCTAAAAATACCAAAATACTAATTGCAAGGACAACAGATATTCTGTCCCTCACTAACTATTGAATGCTATGTGAGACAGTATTTCATAATATAAGCCATCAGGGTGTGGGGTGATCCTTTTTTTTAAAGGAGAAAAGATGACGTTCTGGTGTTTTTAAGGTTACTTAAACAGCAAAAAATCAATTTTGTAAGAAATTCTACTGATGAATAAATCGTGCATTTTATGTTCCATTCATGGTGGGAAAATATATTCTTAAGAAAAAAGCACATTGGTAGTCACAACGTGTTCTGGGTTATGTATTGTGTAGAAATTGGTCTGTCTCTAGCTTGTTATTAAAAGCAGGGAAAAAAGAAGGAAGTAAGTAAAAAACATCTTTCAAGTGTTAGCAGCTGCAAAAAAGTGTATATTATCTCAAAGAATTTTAGACTGAAGCAAAATTTCAGCCTTTCAGGGTGTTACACTCTCAGTCTGCTTTATGTAATGATATGCTGAAATGACAAAATGACAGCTAAACTCCAAAAAACTGAAAGGGTTGTATATTAACTTTTAGATATAAAACCTTTATTAATTTACTTTGAATCTTTTCCAGATGGAACTAAAGAACAGAATAGTATAAACCAGATGTTTACCTTTACACAGTAGCCTCCTACTGTCACTGAAGTCTCAGTGACTGAAATCTAGGGGACGACAGGCTTATTTTTATTTGAGTAACATTGTGAAGTTTACAATACATGAGGGACAGGTATGACCCTGTGTTTTATGTGTGCTATCCCTGTCTATGACTGCTTCCTCTAGTACTCAGTTGTGATTCCAGGTGCAAGCTGTGATTCTGGTCTTGGCTAGAGCATCTGCTTCTTCTTACTCTTTCAGGATAGAGCACACTGGTTCTGTCCCTGTCTTCATACCTGGGCATATATGGAGGTGCATTCCTTCTTCTAACTCATCAGGTGAAGCATGATTCCCATGTTAGCTTTTAGTATTTGGATCTTTCCATTCAAGGACTGTAACTTTATGGTCCTCTATGTCTTTGGTATCATATTAGTATTTTACCATCTTAGCATTCTAAAGTTTGATTTTTTTAATTAATTTTCAACAGTTAATTTTATATATATAATGTTATAGATATATTTTGTATTTCTTCTGTATTCCATCACTACCCAGTATCCTTTTCATAAATCACATGTTCAGAAGCCTGAGTGTCCTTCAGAGTCCTAATCAGACCCATATTTTTCATTCTATTATTTCATGGTGAAGCAAGTTGTATTCAAGTATCACCTACAACAACTTCTCCACAGTAAAGACCATCTACATAATCTTTTGCTATATTCAATTTAGACAATAGGAGGTAATGCACTCTGTCCTGTTACTCTGTTCAACTTCTCTTTTTTTGAAACATGAGATACCTTAGACTGACTGCTGGAGTACTCCCAAGCTAACTAAAATGATGTGGTTTAAGTTCAAATTCTAGTTTCTGTTAAGAGTTTCCTCTTTGTGTGCTCTTGAGCTGTGTCATTATGAAGGACTTCATCATCTATTAACACTGATAGCTCCAACTGAATATATCTAGAGTATTTAATTTTAAAATTAAACCTTTGATTCCATTGTTCCTTTACTTTTACTGTGGGAAAAAAAAAAAATAATAACAACATGGTTTTAGGCCTCATCATGGAAAATTCTGTTTATATACTTTGTGGTCTTTCACCTTCAGTAGTTCCTTGTGTGCAAAGCCATTAGGGAGATTCTCAGGATGAGTAGTAGTGTAGACAGGTAACTTTTGGGTTTTTTTTTTCCTAGATGGCATGAAGAGGATGTAAATCTGGTAGGGCTGGGAAGCAACAACAGGTTTTTGTCCTATAGGCAGGATCAGGCATCAGAGCTGAGGGAAAGTGGATAAGATATTTGAGTTATCTCAGGAGACTAAAATTATGCTTTAAAATATTTTTTTTCTCAAAGTGGTGTCTGTTAAAAGAAAAAACTATGCTTGAAGCTGACTGGTGAAGCATATTACCATTAAATTCTAATAAGAGTGCAAAAGCAGTTATCTACAAAACAAACCGAACCACTGCTCCAAGTGAAGAACTGAGGTGAGTGATAGAGCTGACTGCAAAATCATAAAGGAGTCAAGGCAAATTAGCATCAGGCAGTGTAGCAATGATTTTGAAGGTGGCAAGGATAAATCAGAAACATATTGCTGAGAAAGAAGCATATTGCTAAGGGAAAAGGCTGTAGTTAAGATCATCATGGTAGTGTTTCAGGCAGACTGATATTTAAAGTCTGGGGAGGTACTTCAAGCCAAGTACTTCAAATACAGTGCAATCAACAGTTTATTTTACCACCCAAGCCAGATGTGCTTTGATAGAAAGTTTAGAGCCTGGCAAACTTGCTAGGATCTGTACTGCAGCTGATGGAGTTTTAAGGGGATGAACAGGCTGCAGCTAATTCAAATACAGTTAATTCAACCCAAAGGTGAAGTGACAGTTTAACATGCCAGCCATGTCAGTGCAGGCTTCATAGTAAAATAAACTACATGCTTCGGAGTTTTTTAATTTGAATAGATTCAAGATGAAGATAACCTCCAGTAATTGTTTTGGTTATGGCTGCCATTTTTAATTATTTTTTTTTCATGCCATGGGGACACCTTTATCTAACTAATATTTCAAATACATTTGCAAAAATATTTTTATTTTTATTCAGCGATGCTCATAACTTCTCATATTTGATGTGTACTAAGGAGGTCAGACCACTGTTCTGAGTAAAAAGAGCCTGCAGCGTCAGCAGGTAATGCAAAAGGCTCTGAGCCAGGACACTGGTAAGGCAGCAAATGGTGCAGGAGAGCATGCCAAGGAATATGAACTTCTTAGCAACGTGCAGACACCTTTTAAGCAATTCTGAAAGTGTTAGTGTTGGCAATTCTCATACATACAACTATCCAAACTTCCTTTTCCCTTGTGACTTTAATGCCCTGTTCTGAATGAACTGATGGTCTACTGCATAAGCAATACCAGTCCTTGTGACAAACACAAGAGGAATTCATACAGAATTATCTGGAAAAGAAAGAATCTTATAAAATGGCAAGGCAGTATTAACTAAATGGGTAAGGAAGGAAAGGGCAAAGGAAATGAAAGAATGAATGAAGCTCAAATTAAGGACCAAGAAGGAACTTCATCAGATTTTGGGGAAGTTAATAATACATAAAAAATGCTCAGACCAGGATAAATACAAACTTCACGGAAAAAGAAACCAAAACCCGAGAGTGACTAGAGATAGAATTTTAGGCAGTTTACACTGGAAATGTCCTGTGGCTACAGAAATGAGAGAAAAAAATGCATTTAGTTTTTAAGATGAATATAGATGATCTGTATGTGGGAACATAAGGGAAAAAGTACAGATTAAACAAGCAGTGGTCCTATCTTGCTGTTAAGATGAATTATGACCAATCTTCACGTGGTACTGTGCATCAGACATTGTTCCTCAAGATACAACCTGTTTTACAGTTTAAATGAACTCAGCTTTTCTGATTCTCATAGTCACTTATCAGTTTATCTCATCTTCCAGTTGCCTAAAGGATAGGCAAACAGTTATAGGTGGCTTAAATTTTTTTTCCTACGTGTCTGTTCTATATTGTAAATAATCCAATATGAATTCTGACTATGAGTGTATCTATACTGTTCTTGTTTTTCCTTTCACCCTAATATTACAATACAAAAATGAGAGCATTTTTTATTGTTACTGTTTGTTACTTTTTTGTAAGAATGAATCTAAGTCTTTTAAATCATTGAAGTATCTATACAGGTTGCATTTTAAGATGTCCAGGACTTGTCCTTACATAAATACAACAGCTAAGAAAAATTAAAACTGAAAAAGGAGATTTTTGCAGTTCACTGGTGGGAATTTGAGGCACAGAAAGATGACAAAAACCATTCAGAGTGATAATATCTAAAGTTCTAAATACATTAATTTGGAAAATTCTATCAAAGGTACTTTGGTTAGACAGTAACAGTATGTCAAAGCAGTGAGCATATTTTCCTTCACCTCAGACTGTTATCTTTGTTTTATTTCATTTTTTCTTTTGGATAAAAACATTTAGTACCCAAACAAAACATTATGATTCAAATATTCAATTCTGATATACCTAGAATTCCTGAATAATTTCAAGTTAAAATAATATATGTTGATATTTTATGATCATAGTTTTAAAAGGAACAGAAACATGAAGAAAGCACATTTACTTACCAGTTAAATATATATGTGTAGAAATACTTCTTCAACCAGTGCCTTGATCACAAACTTATCTTCCCATTTTTCAGTAAAATGATTCCATCTTGATTCTGAACATGTCATGTTTTAGCATTGTTGTAGATAGAGCTGAGTTTTCAAAACTATCCCCTGAAAAATAAAAATTGCATTTTCATCAAGTGAGTTTTAATCCTCTGCTTTTAGCAGTTTTCAGTCAAAAAGAGTTGTTATTCACTGTTTTCTATTTTGTAACAACTCAAGAATAACTTCCTTGAGGCATGTTTAGCATGCTTTCAGTGATCAAGTTCTTGAAGTTCTTGCATTGATCTCTCACAGGTGAATTAGTCTTATTTTCAGGTACATTGTTCATTTTAAGATCAGACAGGCTTACAAATTTTTAACGTGCACTTATAAACCATATATGTATTTTTGACTGCCCATTTCTTAGTAATATTTGTAAATTATGTTTTTCCTTTGACATAAAACTTAAGCATTTTGTTAAGAGTGTTTCAGTGGCTAGTTTATAGGTTTCTCAGTAGAAAATAGAAAGAAGAATGAAGTGTGAGAAAAAACAAATGAGAAAATTTGGCAAAAGGGAGAAAGGAAGCTAAAAAAAAAAGGTATCAGAAGAATGATCTACTTCAATAGAATATGAAAGTGGCCAAATCATAGAAAAATAGGAAGCTTAATTAAAAAATTTTTTTTTTTTTTTAAAGTAGAGAAACCTGCAATTGTTTAGGCCCTCAGGAGGCATAAATCATTTTTGCCCCATTTTTTTGCAATGAGACCAACTCAGAGTAACCTTAACTGTAAATTGCAAATGAGACCTCAATCTGAATATATACATTTCAAAATACAGACAAAATATAATCTAGGCTTGATTTGTTACTAATGCTGGAACATAAATTTTCATAAAATCCTGAGCCTTAAACATTGCTGTTTAGTAGAAGACTGCATACTTGAAATTCAAACCATTAGGTAGTCCCTATCTCTAGTTAATAGTGCAAGAAGAACACAAAAGGATGAAAAAGAAAGAAAATAACAAAGAGGATAAATAGGCGAAATAAAGAAAACAGGAAGAGGAAAACAGGGGAAAAAAAATGCTCTGTAAGACATCCTTTTAGAAAAATGGAAATATGGAAATAGAAGGCAAGGTGGTTTCCTATATATAGTCAAAACACATTCCTGTGCTGTCTTTTAGGATGCAAGACTGGTTAAGGGTTGGGGAACTTAGGCAGTTTTGGAAGCTGTCTTTGTATAATAGAAAACCTGGTGAAACTCTTTGAAAAGGGATTTCAGCCAGAGGTGTCAAACCACACTTGGCATAGGCAGAAGAGCAGTTCTGTGGTAACCCTTTTCAGAAACTTTCTGTCACCTTGCAATGCAGAGGATGAAATTTTATCTGCCCCTTTCTGAAAGATATTGTCTAAGTGTAATGTATTCCAGCAGTGAAACAAAAATCAGACTTCCTGTGGGACTCCTAGTCTTTACTAGTTTGCTAGAATGATACAGCGCTCTGCTGCAGCCAGTTATGTAGTGAACTAACAGCACGGTCACACTACAAAGAGATCATTCTGTACCAGCGGGAAAGTAACTGAAGGACACAGTAATAAACCTGATTTATTTTACCAAATAATTTATTTGTATAACTATACGCTCACATAATAATATGGAGGAGAGGTGAAAATGTGAGAGCAGATCTCTGTATAATGGAAGAGGTGTAAGAGGAGATCAGTCCAAGATACTAACCAAGTTATATCTGTACATTAAATTATCTAAATGGAAGTTGACCAGAGAAGCTACTAGGAATTCATCATAAGGGTTTGGGGGTTTTTTCGTTTGGTTTGGGTTGGGTTTTTAATTTTAAGTTTTGGTGGAGGTTGATCAAATCTGCCAGTGAATGTTTTTTAGTTCCTCAGCAGCACATCTTTGAGATATTTTGCTATGAATTACTCTACCTTGAAATAAAAGATCTAGTCTCATAGGAATTTTGACATGGTTTAGTTTTTCAATCAGTACAAACCACATTCACCACTGTAGGACCATTGGACACTGCGTGTCAGCCTCTTAGAAGAATTCACTCTGCCTCCATAAGGCCTAAAATGCAGAGAGCTCATATGAGAGACAAATATGGTTTAACTTCACCTTTATCTACCATAGCTGTGAAAGCTGTCAGTTTCTAAAGCATTCAAATTGAGAATTCAGAATATCCTCAGAACTGTTCAGTTGTCTCACACCAGTGTTTCCTTCACTTGTTCCTGTCTTTCTTCTGGATCTCCCTTTTTCATTAATGACAGTAGGATCAACCTTCTCCCAATGTATATTAATCAGATACATCCTCTGTATTTACTACAGTGATTGTGTGGGTAGAAAGAATTATCTTTAAACTAAATACTCAATTTTATATAAGCAACTGAGTCCTAAATCATCTTAAGAAATGTTCTAGTAGCCAGTAATCATGAATAAGCCTTTAAATACTGGAATAGTTTCAAATGTTATTTGCTCTACTGCCAAAAATCACATTTTTAAATGTCTACATTTAGCCTTTATCAAACACACAGATATCACTGGAGCTGTGCAAGATGTTACTTCTTATTTAACTGAAAACTGGCATTTCAAAATTTGTTCTTGTTCCAAATCAAATAAAGATTTATTTTTCTGAGCGTTTCCCATGAAACAGATTTTTTTGAAAACATCAGCAAATTTTTACATTGTAATTTTTTTTTCTAGAAAGACAAAATGTTTTCTTCTTTTGGTTGTATAATTTGACAGTACTTCGTGGCATAATAAGTTCCTATTATGCGCTATTAATGCTTTCTATCAACATACATCCCATAATTCATAGAATTCTAGAATATCTTGGATTGGATGAGACCCATGAGAATCATCGAGTCCAACTTCTGACTCCACACAGGGCAACGTAAAAGTCAAACTGTATATCTGAGAGCATGGTCCAAACACTTCTTGAACACGAACAAGCTTGGGGCCACGACCACTTCCCTTGGGGAGCTTTTTCCAGTGCTTGGCTATCCTCTCAGTGAAGAACTTTTTCATAATTTCTAATCTGAACTTTCCCTGACATAGCTCGAAGCCACTCCCTTGTGTCCTATAACCAGACACCAGAGAGAAGACATCAGCAGCTTCCTCTTTGCACCCCTTCATGAGGAAGTTGTAGACAGCAATGTCTGCCCTCAGTCTCCTCTTCTCTATGCTGAACAAACCTAGTATCTTCAGCTGCTTCTCATAAATTATGCCCTCTAGTCATTTCACCATGCTTGCAGCCTTCCTTTGGACACATTCTAATATTTTTATATGCTCCTTATATTGTGGAGTACAAAACTTCACGCAGAACTCAAGGTGAGGCCACACCAGTGTTGCGTACAGTGGGACATTCACTTGACTAGTTAGCTACACTGTGTTTAACGCACCCCAGGATATGGTAGTCATCATGTTTCATTTTTAGCAGTTCATATTTTCATTTTTTGTGAAAAATATGTATCATTGACACAAAAGATGGGGTTCATCTCAACTAAATTAGGTGCCTAAAATTAGGCATTTCATATATCAACTAGGTTTACAGTCAGTAGAGAAAGATGAACATCTCCAAATGAAAGGGTTTTTTTCAAATATTTATTGCCATCCTATTATGTATCTGTTTAAGCTCTCACGGCCAATAAAAGATGGCCTGCAGTTTTCATAATCTATTATCTCTTGTTCTTGCTAAGACACTGCCACCTCTCCTGCAATTACATAAATATTGATATGTTCTCACAATCAACTAGGTTAAAACTGACCCAGGAGGAAAATATAATGGTATTTCTACTATAAATATTTCAGGAAATAGCTCTATTTGTTTGGTGTAAAGAAAACAGAAGAAGAAAGGTAATATTTGCAGAGATTTCAGATATATCATCATTCACGTATAAATGACAAAAATTGTACCAAATGAACCTGAATAATTTGCATGTGAATAAATTGTTTTAATTTTTGTTATCCACAGACACTGCAATATGAAAAAGATTCACATAATTGCCACTATACAAATGCTATCGGCAATATTCTTTGCAAATTATGTCTTCTCATTCATGCCTGCTTAAAATACAATTTGGTTCCAGATTTTTATATCTCTCAAGAAATTATCTTATAATTCACAAATGTACCATAAAAATGTTAAAACACAAGTAGAAATGAATCTGCATTTTTACTGAGAAACACAGAGTATTCAAAATTCCGGTTAGAAATATTGCTAAAAAAAAAGTATTGTAGATTGTATCAATTACGCAGAACATGGCCATCAGAAAACTGTGACCTTGGCTCTCAAATTGTTTTACAGTAACACATATAATATAGCTTGTCATATAAGTCCCAAAACTTAAATTAGCCTTTAACATATTGTTTTCTTTTAAAATGTCCCTCTTAATTATTCATGGCAGTGAAGCAGACTAATTATGTTCCTTGGATAAAAGCACATTGGCTCATTAATCTTTCTTTTTCAGTTACATATAAACATCAACTCTGATGAACAGGAAAGCATTTTTTTTTTTTTTTGCCTATATTAGATAGACAAAGTTTGTGATCCTGTCAGAATGTAAATGGTATTTAAAGATTATAGTTGTGATTGTAAAATTCATATGAAATATGAAAAAAAAGGAAATTAGATGCCATATGCAATCACTTATTATTTCTGAATTTTATCTTCAAGTAATTCCTGCCATTAGTATTTTTTATAGTGTTAGCTATTGCCTTAAGACATATTTGCTTAGATTTTCCCAAAACATTGCTGATAGATGCAACTATACAATATTCCTTAACAAGCTTTTGGGACACATAAGAAAAAAATTACTTCTTTAATGTTTCTTCATTTAAAAAAAAAAAAAAAAAAGAGAAAATTTGAACTAATTATTCAGAAAACTGTATGTTTGAGTTTCCTCCTTCTCTCTCATTTAACCTTAAAACCACAATAGCCACCATGTGTCACACTGCCATTGCATTGTCTTACAATTCCTATTTCTGTAAATTCTTGTTGTGACATATTATTACACTGATTAGCAAATCTAGTCCATTGCTCTGCTTTTTACTGTAAGGATAAAGTACACAAAAATGAATTCTGATCTGGCAAACATATCCAAACTGTTGAAGCATTTTCCTCATTTTCTAATCAATGTCTATTTTTTTTTGCTTTGATTCCCTGACTCACTGTCTCCTTTTATGTGATCTTGAGAACACTTCAAATGCTGTCAAATTATAAGAGAATTTTAGTGTTATAGGCAAACCTGTAATATACTAACACACACATGTGTGTTCACTTCTAAGTCATTCATAAGACTGAGATATCTCAAAATTATAAAATCAGATAAATTTAGGCAGGATATCTGGAGGGAATAGGAGGCAAATACCTGTTCCAACCTGGGACAACTTCAAAACTGCAATTAGCTTAAGAGTTAGATCCATTCTCTCAAGGCTTGTCCAGTTGAGTTCTGAATATCTTCAAGGGTACAGATTACACAGCCTCTCCAAGCAGCTTGTTCTAATGCCTGACTATGCTTACTATGAAGAATGTTTTCCTTATAGCTAATGCACAGTGTGTACATTCCCTCTTGAGTTTTCACTGTGCACCTCCAAGGAGAAGATCTTAGCAAAACTGCTTTTTGTACATCGTGCTTCTGACCTCAATTTTTTTTAGCGGTTCTTTCCCAGACAAACTTGTTCCAATTTGTCAGTGTCTTCCTGTAAAAAGAAGTCCAAAACTGGACACAGTACTCCAGGTTCAATTTCACAATAACCAGAGAAAGGAATAGCATTTTTTGACTGGCTGCCTACATGGTTGCTAATGGAGCACAGTATATTGTTGGTCTTCTTTGCCATGGTGATTACTCTGTTGGCTTATGTTTAACTTGCCCACTAGGATTCCCAGGTCATTATTTGGAAACTCGCTCTCTAGCCAATGGGCAATGCCAAGACTGTATTGGAGCATGGAATTATTCCATCTTAAGTATAAAACTCTGCAAATGTTGTTGAACTTCAGGATATTTGGCTGCAAAGCTATGGCTGGCTATGAGAATACTGCTAAAATCAAAGTATTTTACATACATGGCTCTCCCCACCACCCACACAGCCAGACATCTCACCAGTGAAGACCATCAGGCTGCTAAAGCAGCTTTGGTAAATACATGCTGGCTGTTCACAATCTCCTTCTTTATGTAGGTGTAAATGAATTACAGCAGGATTTGCTTCAAAATCTTCCAGGGTAATGAAGTGAAGCCGATTATCATTTCATTCCCCAGATCTTCCTTCCTTTTATTCTTGGAAATAGATGTGAAATTTCCATTTTTTCCATTTTGAGAGCAGCCTCACAATGTTGTCAGCTATTGGGGGTTAGCCTCACTAAACATCTCAGCCCCACACAGCCGCTCATTCATTCCCCCCCAGCAGGAAGGGGAAGAGAATCAGAAGGGTAAAAGTGAGAAAGCTCATAGGTTGAGATAAAGACGGTTTAATAGGTAAAGCAAAAGCTGCATGCACAAGCAAAGCAAAACAAGGAATTCATTCACTACTGCCCATCAGTAGTCAGGTGTTTACGCATCTCCAGGAAAGCAGGGCTTCATCACGTGTAACGGTTACTTGAGAAAACAAATGCCATAACTCCAAATGTCCTTCCTTTTTCCTTCTTCCCCAGTTTCTATTGCTGAGCATGATGTCTTATGGTATGGTATATCCTTTTGGTTTGTTGGGGTCAGCTGTCCCAGCTGTGACCCCTCCCAACTTCTTGTGCAACTCCAGCCTACCCACTGGCGGGGTGATGTGGGAAACAGAAAAGGCCTTGATGCTCTGTAAGCACTGCACAGCAATAACTAAAACATGAGTGTGTTACCAACACTGTTTTGGTCACAAATCCAAAACATAGACCCATGCAAGCTACTGTGAAGAAAATTAACTCTATGAGGGTAGTCAAACACGGGAGCAGGTTACCCATAGATTTTGTGAAAGGCAACCTTGGAGTTGTTCAAGACTCAGCTGGATACCCCCCTGAGCAGCCTGATCTGATTAGATCTGCTTTGAGCAGGGGATTGGACTAGATATCTCTGGAGGCCCCTCCCAAACAAAATTATTCTGTGATTTTTGCTTCTCCACATTGACAAGATGCAGGGCTGTTCAACAGGTGCTCCAGAACAGCCCCAACCCCATTATTTGCTTCCCTTTAAATTAACTTGCCCCTCTCTCCCACCCCAAACAGTTCTTGTCTTTTACCATACCATGTTCACTCAAATACACAGATGGCTGTTTGCTCTTTCACAATAAGCCCTGATTTTGCTGACTTATCTGTTACTTGTGACATAGATGGTAAATTCTAGCTTGCTATTTGTAACACCTTATAATTTCTCAGGTTATCTTGCTAGTATAGCTGCAAGTCAGGATTGGCTATCCATCCACAGTCCTGAAGCAGCAATGAAGAAGGCATCAAGTATCTTACTTTTTTGGTGTCCTTTGTCATTAGATTACTCAACCCATTCAAGACCAGACCCACATTTCCCTTGCTATTTCTTTTGATGCTGATACACATCTGGGAGACATTCTTGTTGCCTTTCAGATTCCTCAGTAATTTCAGCACCAGTTGTGTTTTGGCTTTCCTAATTCCCTGCATGCTTTGGCACTGTTTCCATATTCTTTCAGGATAGCTAGATACCTTCCTGGATAGCTTCCACCTTTTTGCATTTTTGTTTAATCAGAAGGTCCTTTTCAACCATTCTGCCATGCCTGCTCAACATTCTGTACATCAAAATGGACAATTTTGAGCTTTGAAAAGATTAACAGGTCCCTCAAGTTCAACAAACATGCCTTGGGTCCTCTGCCTTTCAGAGCAGCCTCTTTTACTAGTTCCCTGAATAAGACCAAGTCTGCTGTCCTGAATCCAAAGCTGTTGTTCCGTTATTCGTTTTTCTTCCTTCCTTCAGGATTGTAAATTCCACCATCTCATGGTTGGTTCAGTGACGTTTGCTGTCAGCTTTCACATCTCTAACCAGTTCTTCCTTTTCAGTGAGTAAAGTAGTTAAAAAAATCTGGTAACATTGCTAGCAGTGGACCACAGGCCTCATATCTTTGAACACACTTTGTCCTGAATAAACATTAGCTTGTTATGGCTGTAGGCTTTAGCTGTGACTAACAACTGCCTAACAGTCAGGTGACTGTTGCCTATCGTGTTGTTAGCTGAGATTGCTGAGTAGTACGTGTAGTATACAATCCCAGATAGTCACTAAGCCGCATTAACTCTTTATGTTAACAGGGGCACGGGGTGGGGATTTGCTATTGAGTAACTACCTAATAGCTAACCAGAAAAATGTAACAAAATTTTATTCGGGAACCAATAAGGAAAGAATGATTAAGCAGGCTATACAACTAACCAAGACAGATCCAAGAGAGAGAAGGAACAAACTTCCATGGACAACTTCACACGCCTCCTGGCAAAGAACTAGAATACTGTCAAACCCTCATAACTCTCTCCCTGCTTCCTGGGAGGCTGATACTATCAACCAGAGATTACACAGGGGCTCTGAAAGGCATAGTATCCTTATAGCAGAATAGGGCTAGATATTAAAAAGTTGATGTGGAAGAATTTTGACTTTGTTATTAATGAGGTTTTTTTCTGAATTAATTAGACAATTTGGACTATACATGCCAACACCATATTAACTGGATTGATAATAACTTTTTTTGTATTTTTATTAGGCAGTTAAAATATTAATTATTTCAACAATAGATTACTGGATCTGTATGCACAGTGTGTTCTCTTTTTGCTAGTAAGAAAATTTTGAATTCATTGGCTCAAAAGAGCATATGCCTAGATGGCTATCCAGCCCCTAAATCAAAAAATGGTCCCCTGTGCAATTCAAAAATCTCTGCAATTGCTTATATTTTGCCACATTGCCCTTCTACTAGATAACAGGGTGGTTAAAGCAACCCATGAGAAACAGAGCTTATAAGAACCAGAGCTAATGACCGTGAATTTTCTTATTATTTAAGAAAGGTTTTGTCCACTTATTTTTCTCGATTTGGCTGTACATAGCAGATGCCTACGATATTTTCCTTGCTGGTCTGCCTTCTGATCCTGGCCCATAAATTCTCAAACAGCCATCATCCATTCAATAGCAAACTCTTGTGCATTTGTGCTGCTCCTTTGTATACAGCGCCATCTTCTCACATTTGTTGTCCTTGCCAGTTCTTCCCAAAAGCCTGTATCTGTCCAGAACTCCTGTTTTGTTTCTCAGGTTGTATGCACTCATGTACTGGCACTTGAGATGGATCACAGCTATGCCACTTGCTGAGGGGACGTGTAAGAGCTTCCCCTACCACATTCTCCCTAGATGTTTCCACCCTTTCCCTCATTCCTCCACTTTTCTGCAGTTTGGTTTTCATCCGCCAACTAGTTTACTATAAATTCCTCCTTTAAATAATTTTCTAAATGAAATTAAATGTCTTTAATATTTACTTTTGCTTCAAAAAGAATTTTTTTTATATAGCTGTATAAACTGGCATTGATGTCCACAGAACCATGACAATTTATACTATCCACATGCTGTTACCCAGGTGTTTTTAAAAAAGCTTTAAAAAAGCTTTTAAATGTAATTTGAAACTAGTCAAGAAAATACAGATCTCCTTGGATGTAACAGGAGCTGGAGGTTGAAAACTCTTAAAAATACATTTTTAAATGGACTTAGGAGCCTTACTTTGCATGAAATTTAAAAATCTTGGCTGTAAATAACGCCTCATCCTTTTCTTTTTGCATTTACATAGAAAAGCATTCACAGATCTTCCCCTAGAAATGTGTCGTCTTTAGGTTAAACCATTTAAACTATGTTGTAAATTATTAACTGCTCAGAGACAAATCTTATCCTATGTATGGAATATATCAAACTACACAGTCTCTATTTTTTCTTTGATTTTGTGAATAGTGCTTTTACTGTCATCATTGGCTGCCAGATGAAACCCACAAATGACTCTTTCACGAGTCTTAAGCATTTAGTAATCTTTGTTTTAAAAGAACTTTTGAAACACATAAGAAGTCTTCTGTTTTTTAAATTTTACTGAGTAGATCAAACACCCTCTTTTGTCCAGAATCTTCAGGTCCTTTTCTTTTATATAACTTTCTTCAGCGTACAAATCTGTCTACACAGTGATATCAAAATGGCAAGCTCAAAATTTGAAACTCTAAACATTTCTTGTATTATGACAGAATGTTTATCTCAACCAGCTTTAGAATTCTATGTTGTAGAAATAATCTACATTTGAACTATTTGTCTGGATGCTCTTTATCATTAACAAAGATAAAAGGTATTCTCTTAAGCAATTCATGTGACCTATATTAGGTATTTATTTTAGGAAGAAACAAACAATACCTTGAAGATACTGTAGACTATAAAGGGAACTGAAGGATGAAAAAATGTCAAATGTCAACTAGATGCAGGTATTTACAGTGCAGATGACTAGTCTGACCAAGTCACTTTAGGCTTTCTTTCTCATTAATGAAGATAAAGATGCAGCAGCATGCTAAAAGAAGTTCGAAGACATTAAAACCAGCGCTCTGGGTCAAATAGACGTAGAGGACACTATCATCTATTACACACCCAGTGCAGAGACAATGTCTGAAACAATCAGCTTGGTCCCTGGCCTCTGGGGCACTTCCTGTGAAATAAAGCCATATCAGGTACTTGCTATATATGTGTAGGCCTATATATGTTAGAATTAGAACTGACATTCTACTATAATCCTTGCTAGGAAACATAAAGATCTTTGCCAATGTGTGTCTACTTTTAAGTGTCTCTTGCCTTACCTGCACTAAACTGAGACATCTTCTTGGGGCATCTCAAATAATTCTAGTTCTTTGTGTTCAGGCAACTGAATTAAGTTGTGGGGGTGAGATTCAATTCAAGAGAAAATATTGGAAGTTAGGTGACTACACATAGTCTAGGTGATTAAACATTTATTTTATTTTTTTTTAAATGAAGAGTGATTTAAAGAATATAGTCAATGGAGCTTCTAGAGGTGAAAATCAGTAGCCTCAACATAGGCATCAGGAGCCTTTTAAGATACACACAGACATCCATCCTGATTTCCAGATGTTTATCAGAGAGGAGACAGGTCTATTGTGCATCTTCTGTCATAACTTCTAGCCTCACGCATATTTCTCATATACCACAAGGCATATCAAAGACCTTAGAAGTCCATGTTTGGTGAACCAAGCCCCTGTTGACAGTAGTACAAATTTAGATACTTAGCTCACAGTTTTCGTTCTCTATTAAGTGTGTCTTAACAGTAGACTGAATCTCACACTAAACTAGTATGGAATCTTCACACTTCTAAACTATGCCAGTGTCCACTTCTGTACTGACAGACTGTCATGTTCCTTTGTTTCATAGATTTGAAAACTATTGTGAAAAATGTGGCAGAATTCAATAAAGTTCTAAATCTCAGTTCTATATAGTATCTCTGAATGGACTACAGCCATAAGCTATAGCAGGGTGAGACAAAAGAATACACGTAACATTCCACAAGCCTTGATCACATATCACAGACAAAAAATTGTTATTAGATATTGCTCACCAGAACATCAATTAGTTTTTTTCCACAACCTTTGCCTAGCTGCTTTTCATGACTCTTCTTAATAAATCCTGTGACAACTTAAAAGTGATTATTTAAAGGGACATCACAAGGAAACTTCCTAGCCTGGCATGGCCCTCAGACTAGTACCCACTGCTGCTCTTCCATGTGAGTGGTGATGAAGTTGTAACATGTAGTCCAAGGAGGATTAAAAGAGACTTCAGGGCCTTGGGACGGTTAGTAAGGGAATCTGCAGTGAAGGTTAATTTTTATTCTCCCCTTTCAGTTGTAAGCAGTGTCGTTGGAAGAAACAGATGCACTCAGTCTGTTAATACGTGGCTCTGCAGCTGGTGTCACCGCCACAATTCTGGGCTTTTTGAGAATGTGATGGCCTACACAGCACCAGACCTGCTGGCATCAGGTGGGGTTCATCTTTTTTGAAGGGGAAAGAGGGTCTTTGCTCATGAGCTAGTGAGACTCATTGACACAGCTTTAAACTAGACTTGATGGGAGAGAGGGGCATTATTAGGCTTGCCCGTGACAAGCAGTGGGATGACACACCAAAGTTAGAGGTATGGGGTGCTAGCGAGGATCCTCAACCTGCTGCTTCAAGATGTGCTGGGCACACTGCAGCACACTCAAAGTCTTACGGAGATGAGCCAGGAGCTCATGAGGTAGTACGAGCCAACAGGGAAACGTGCTTAAAACACCTCAAAGGAATGCCATCTGGAGACCATCACAAAGGAACTGCAGCCACTCCAACCAGTAAGTCAGCTTCTATGGGCACCCAACTAAAGTGCTTCTATACAAATGCACAGTAGCATGGGGAACAAACAAGAGGAGTTAGAGACGTGCACACACCTGCAGGGCTATGATCTCATTGGCATCACAGACAGGTGATGTTATGACTCCTGCAACTGGAGTGTTGGGATGGAAGAATACAGGCTCTTCAGGAAGGACAGGCAGGGGAAACAAGGAGAGGGTGTTGCCCTCTATGTCAATCACCAGCTGGAGTGCATGGAGCTCCACCTGGGGATATATGACAAACAGACTGAGAGGTTAAAGATTAAAGAGTTGAAGATTAAAGGAAATGCAGGGGCAGGTGACATTATATTGGGGGTCTGGGACAGGCCACCTGGCCAGGATGACCAAGCGGATGAAGCCCTCCCTGAACTGATAGAAGCAGCCTCACATTCACAAACCCTGATCCTCATAAGAGACTTCAACCACACCGATATCTGTTGGAGGGACAACACAGCAGGGCACAAGAATTCCAGGAAGTTTTTGGAATGCATTGATAAGAACTTCCTTTTCCAAGTGGTAGAGGAGTCAACAAGGAGAAGAGTTATGCTGGACCTTGTCCTTACCAGCAAGGAGAAACTAGCAGGGAATGTCAAGCTCAAGGATAACCTTGGCTGTAGTGATCATGAAATGATCCTTAGGGCAGTGAAGGGGGTGTGCAGCAAGGTGCCACCCTGGACTTCAGGACTTTGGCCTCTTTGGGGATCTGCTTGGTAGAGTACCCTGGGATAAAGCCCTGGAGGGGAGAGGGGCCCAAGGAAGCTGGTTAGTATTCAAGTACTACCTCCTCCAATCTCAGGAGAGATGCATCCCAACAGTGAAGAAGTCAGGCAAAAAAGCCAGGAAGCCTGTATGGATAAACAAGGAGTTCCTGGACACACTCAAAAGCAAAAAGGAAGCCTACGGAGGGTGGAAGCAAGGACAGGTAGGCTGGGAGGAATACAGAGAAACTGTCTGATCAGCCAGGGATCAGCTTAGGCAAGCTAAAATCCAGACAAAATTAAATCTAGCCAGGGACATCAAAGACAACAAGAAAAACTTCTACAAGTATGTCAATGATAAAAGGAAGACTAGGGAAGATGTGGGCCCTCTTTGAAAGGATATGGGAGACCTGGTCACCTGGAACATGGAGAAGGCTAAGGTACTCAACAACATTTTTGCCTCGGTCTTTACCAACAGGTTGCAGAAGGCAAAGGCAGGGACTCTAAGAATGAAGAACCACCCACTGTAGGTGAAGATCAAGTATGAGACCATCTAAAGAACCTAAAGGTGCACAAGCCCATGGGACCCGACCCATCTGCGGGTCCTGAAGGAACCGATGTATGAAGTTGCTAAGCCACTTCTGAAAAGTCGTAGCAGTCTGGTAAAGTTCCCACTGACTGGAAAAGGGGAAACAACCCCCATTTGGAAAAAGGGAAATAAGGAATACCCAGCGAACTACAGGCCGGTTAGTCTCACCTCTGTGCCTGCAAGATCATGGAGCAGACCCTCCTGGAAAATATGCTAAGGCAAATGGAAAAAGAGGAGGTGATCGGTGACAGCCAACATGGCTTCACCAAGGACAAGTCATGCCTGACAAATCTGGTGGCCTTCTATGAGGGGGT
>NW_009661373.1:747179-810570 GCF_000708025.1 Charadrius vociferus | reverse complement strand
GTCATCTACCTGGACTTATGCAAAGTGTTTGACACTGTCCTGCATGACATCCTTGTCTCTAAACTGGAGAGACATGGATTTGATAGATGGACCTAGTGGATAAGGAACTCACTAGATGGTTGCACTCAAAGATTTGTGGTAAACAGCTCAATGTCCAAGTAGTGAGCAGTGACAAGTGGTGTTCCTCAGAAGTTGGTACTGGGACTGGTGCTCTTTAACATCTTTGTCATTGACATGGATGTTGGGATTGAGTGCACCCTCAGTAAGTTTTCCAAAGACACCAACCTGTGTGGTGTGGTGTGTTCAACACTCTGGAATGGAGGGATGCTATCCAGAGGGACTTTGACAGGCTTGAGTAATGGGCCCGTGCAAACCTCATGAAGTTCAACAAGGCCAAATACAAGCTCCTGTATGTGGGTCTAGGCAATCATCAGTATCAATACAGACTGGAGGATGAAGGGGTTGAGAGCAGCCTTGCAGAGAAGGACTTGGGAATGTTGCTTGGTGAGAAGCCAAACATGAGCTGCCAATGTGTGCTTGCAGCCCAGAAGGCCAACCATATCCTAAGCTGCATCAAAAGAAGCATGGCCAGCAGGTTGAGGGAGGTGATTCTCCTCCTCTACTGTGCTCTGGTGAGATCCCACCTGGAGTACTGTGTCCAGCTCTGGAGTCCTCAGAACAAGAAGGACATGGACCTATTGGAGTGGGTCCAGAGGAGGGCCACAAAGATGATCAGAGGGCTGGAGCACCTCTCCTATGAAGACAGGCTGAGAGAGTTGGGGCTGGTCAGCCTGGAGAAGAGAAGGCTTTGGGGATACCTTATAGCAGCCTTCCAGTATCTGAAGTGGGCCGACAAGAAAGCTGGAGAGGAACTTTTTACATGAGCAGGTAATGATAGGATGAGGAGTAATGGTTTTAAACTGGAAGAGTGTAGATTTAGATTCGAGATTAGGAAAAACTTTTTCACTCTGAGGGTGGTGAGGCACTGGAATAAATTGCCCATGAAAGTTGTGAAGGCCCCATCCCTGGAAGTGTTTAAGGCCAGTTTGGATGGGGCTTTGAGCAATCTGGTCTAGTGGGAGGTGTCCCTGCCTATGGCAGGGGGGGTTTGAACTAGATGATCTTTGAGTTCCTTTCCAACGCTAACCATTCTAGGAGTCTATGATCTTTTTGGCCTGCTTAACTATGATAGGGGAGATGTCACAGAAATAGAAGTGTATGTTTCCCAATTTTCTCTATTGCATCACAGAAGAAATAGAACTTTTTTCTATGTCAGAGATGAAAAAAGATAACAACAATATTTCTGTATCTGTTCAGTTTTATGATGACCAGTTCATAAATGAAATTAAACAAATCACTCTATAGGATGAAATCGGATCACTCTCTACAACTACCTGAAAGGAAGTTGCAGAGAGGTGGGAGTCGACCTGTTCTGTCAAGTAACAGGTGATAGAACAAGAGGAAATGGCTTCAAGTTGTGCCAAGGGAAGTTTAGACTGGATATTAGGAAGAATTTCTTTACTGAAAGAGTCATCACACATTGGAACAAGTTACCCAGGGCAGTGGTGGAGTCCCCATCCCTGGAGGTATTTAAGGGTTGTGTAGATATAGTGCTTAGGAATGTGGTTTAGCGGTGGGCTTGTCAGTGTTAGGTTAATGATTGGACTAGATGATCTTACAGGTCTTTTCCAATCTAGGAGATTCTGTGATTCTGTGAAAATAAAGTAACAAAAAACTAAGCTATGTGTCTCATATCACAGGAGAAGCACTTTCATTCTGTTTCTAGGGGGCCCACAGAATATATCATATACTTACAGTAGGACTAGCCATGACTAGGACTGTATTATCGGATTCTGTATGGCACATAAAGTATTGACCAAGGTCATCAATCTTTTGCATTTGGGAAAGCAAATATTTCCTTTTATCCACAGGTGATGTATAATCAGAAGCAGAATGCAGACCAAAAAAAGCTCTAGGTCAAGTCATGTGCCAGTTCTTGCAAGGGTCTTCATAATATATTTTAAAAGCGTGTCTCTAGGCTGTTGTAGATTTACCTAGAAGTCTTTAAACAAAGAACAAAGATTTTTTTTTGTTTGTTGTAGCATCCATCTAGTAAGACAAGTCTAGGTAACACTGTAATAAGCTTAGTCTAGTAAGTCTAGTAAGCTTAGTAAGGCAAATAATGAACTACTGTTAGCATATCTGATATATTAGTAAGTATATTACACATATCAGTATATGCAGTAAATTAAAACATTTTAGATTAAGAGATATTAATTTATTTTACACAAGCTTGGACTACAGCAATAGTGTTCCAATATGTAGAAATCTTGACGGTTCTTCACTTCTTCTGAGGTTAACAGGTTTCTGTGCAGAAACACAAAGCTATGTCCCTCCACGATCTCTAAAGTCTGTAAGCAGTTTTTCCATGTGCTTATTGCAACTAAATTTCTTCCCGCCTCTCCTCCTGCCAAAATAACCCAAATCCCCAAACTCAGAAATCCCACCAAACACGGTATTATCAATAGGATTTTCATTTACATTTCAAGGAAAAGTCAAGGAAGAAAAATTAAAGAACGTCAGTATCCTAAAGCCAGTAACCAGTAATACCTAAAACAAAATCTTAAATGGAGCAACTACTCAAATTATGTAATAATTACTGTGAATGTTTATGAAGAGACTTGTTTCACATAAAAAAAAAAAGTTATACTCTTTCTAGTCAAAGACCGATAGGTACTTCAGAGACTGAGTTAATTTTTCTTAAATTGAGGATGGAAAGCCTCTACTCAAGCTAGACGTCTAGGAAGCCTCTTTTATTCAGGAAATGGAAAGTTTAGGAAAAATGAGATTACTCTTCTTCCATTAAAGACCTATTTTAGTCATAGGAAAAATGCCTTTTGGAAGAATATCCTTCTCCATCAGCTGTTCAGGGAGCCTAAATACTAAGGCCTTAGGACGTGATGTCTTGTTTTTCAATGGACAGCTATTAGACAGCTATTGTACTGTTTCTGAAATGGTAGCACTTATCCTAGAGATCAACATGCTAGTCATAGCAGAGAAAAGAAAATGAACAATTCAGGAATTACCTCAGGATTGAGCCATATGCAAAGCAATAATTACCTAGCATGCTTTTAAAAAATGTTAATGGAGAAAATTTATTTGTAATCAAATTCTTCTTTGCATGCAGAAACCTCAATTACTCTTTGTTTGTTTCTAATAATCTGTTTTGAAACATCTGGCTCTGGAGATTTTTAATACACTGCAGAAAAGAAAAAGCAAAATGGAAACTAAGATCTATGCTTGTTAGAACAAAGCATTAGTAAAACTTTCAACTATGCTTTGTGACACTCAGTTTGGACTGTTGTATCTCTAACATGCCTATGAAATAAATCCATTAACAAGAGCTCTTTTGTACTTTGTCCATTCTGTTTGCCTCGTCTCAAAAGTATTGGAAACTAAAACACAGAATATTAGATCATTCCTGATAGTGGTTATATATGCCAATACGTGGATTGTCTACCATATCAAAGAATATTTGATACCATATTTTTATATCTTTTTTTAACAAGCAAAATTCTTAAGCTAACAGGATAAAAACTGTCAGCTATAGTTTTCCTGTTAACAGTGTTAATATAAATTGATGCTGGCTCTCTTGTTCAGGATGTTGTTCAACTATCAGGGTCAGTAAATTTTGATTCAGATGAAAATTGTTATGAGCCAGATTTTACTTTCAGTTCTACTCCTATAATTCCCAAATGCATTAAGTTCCTCTAGGATAACCCGAGGCAAAAATTATTCCTGTCATTTAAGCAACACTAGAACAAAGGGGGGGTTTTTTTGGGGGGGAGGGATTTAAAAAGTCTGAAAAAACAGAGGTAGTGTAAAATCCTAACAGTGTAGAGCAACTGTATTATTGAATGAATATATTTATGTATTATAAAAATATTTATTGTTCTATTGTATTTATGAGAAAAAATCCCAACTGTTTTCTGCAATTAGAAAAATAATCCTTTGAGATTTTTCCCAGGGGATAACTTACTCACCATGCTTCATAAACAAGAAATAGTTGCATCAAGGCTCATCATCTTCATATGCAGAACCTCCTTTGTGGTAGAAGAAATGTATTTTTTCAGACAGATATAAATAAAAAGCACTTTGAGTTGAAAATGATGAATTTAAAATATATGAAAATCCTTAGAAAGTAAGACCAAAAAATAGCTAGTTAGGATATAATATAGCTAGTTAGGATATAATTATATAATTTCTCTGAGAAAAAAAGTGTTTTGTTATCTCATTCTACAACTCAGTCTTACTCGTCTTATTCCTTATTAATGTTTGGGGTCGGTACTCGGTCCGGTCCTGTTCAATATATTCATCAATAACCTGGATGAAGGGATAGAGTGTACCATCAGCAAGTTTGCTGATGACACAAAACTGGGAGGAGTGGCTGACACGCCAGAAGGCTGTGCCACCGTACAGCGTGATCTGGACAGGCTGGAGAGTTGGGCAGAGAGGAACCTTATGAAATTCAACAAGGACAAGTGTAGGGTACTGCATCTGGGGAGCAATAACCCCATGCATCAGTACAGGTTGGGGACTGACCTGCTGGAGAGAAGCTCTGTGGAAAGGAACCTGGAAGTCCTGGTGGACAACAGGATGACCATGAGCCAGCAATGTGCCTCGGCGACCAAGGCGGCCAGCAGCATCCTGGGGTGCATCAAGAAGAGTGTGGCCAGCAGGTCGAGGGAGGTCATCCTCCCGCTCTACTCTGCTCTGGTGAGGCCACATCTGAAGCATTGTGTCCAGTTCTGGGCTCCCCAGTTCAAGAAGGAGAGGGATCTGCTAGAGACGGTCCAGCAAAAGGCTACAAAGATGATTAGGGGATTGGAACATCTCTCTTATGAGGAAAGGCTGAGGGACTCGGGTTTTTTCAGTCTAGAGAAAAGAAGACTGAGGGGGGATCTTATCAATACTTCTAAATACTTGGAGGGAGGGTGCTAGGTAAATGGGAACAGTCTTTTTTTCAGTGGTGCCCAGTGATAGGACAAGAAGTAATGGGCACAAACTTGAATATAGTAAGTTCCATCTTAACATGAGGAGGGACTTCTTTACTTTGAGGGTGGCAGAGGACTGGAACAGGCTGCCCAGAGAGGTGGTGGAGTCTCCCACTCTGGAGACATTCAAAACCCACCTGGTTGCCGTCCTGTACAACCTGTTGTAGGTGACCCTGCTCTGGCGGGGGGGTTGGACTAGATGATCTCCAGAGGTCCCTTCCAACCCTGACCATTCTGTGATTCTGTGATATTTTAACACTGATTCATGGATTGACATTATGTTTATATAAATACTTACATGATGTAGCTGTCCTATATATTGACACTAGGATCACTGTACAGCCTATTGAATTTCACGGAAGTGGCTAGCTTTCTTCACTGGCTATAGATGAGACCCTGGATATTACTAACTTAGCAATTTCTGTTAGACACCTTTAATTTAGCATTTAGTCCGAAAACAATCCAGGACATAAAATTCTGTTCCTGTTTTTCACCTCTGTGGTGCTTAGACCAATGAGGACATACCTGTAGCACACCTAATGATAAATGTATTCAATTTAATCTGAAGAAAAATTGAAACAATTTAGTGCAAAAGTTTTTATGAAACCTGTTTTTACAGATCCCTAAGTTTTAGATACTTTTCTACCACAAAATGGAGCACTGACTAGAGATATCTTAAGGGCTCAAATTAGTTGGTAGGTTTGCTTGACTTACCACAGAACTATTTAAGGATACTAACTCATGGGATATATACACTATAGTAAGGTCAACAGGGCACTTTTTAGCCCAGAGCTGATACAGTTTCAATTTCATAACTAGTTCCTTCATAACTAGCTGACACATTTCTGCACAAGACACCACATTGTGGACTGGACATACCTGTAGGCTGTTAAACCCATGATAAATCACATTTACTGAGTAACCGGCGTGATCTTCAAAATGAGTGAACCTCTTCAAATAAAACTATAGATTTCAAAGAGAATTATAGAAATTTCATGCATAAATATAGTTAGTTATGAATGTAAAATTCCTTATGTTATTCCTCAAATAATTCTGGAGTAAATTCAAGGGGGAGGAGGTGTGTTGTTTGGTTGGTTTGGGTTTTTTTTTTAATTCTAAATATAATATTACTTTTTACAGCATAAACCAGTTAGTTCTATTCAGAAATTCAGTATCAGTATGCCACACAGAAATGTTAAAATGTGGGTTTATTAACCTTGGAGAAAAAAAAAAAAAAGTTCCCATATTATTTTGGATACAAGGGTGAAATTAATTAGACAAATAACTTGTGCCTAAACTTCAGATGTTTAAATGGATGGGTTTGTGTTGTTTTTGGTTTGGTTTTGTTTTTTTTTAAAGTCAAGTACTGTTTTCTTCACATCTAAATGAAGAGATATGGCTGTCTCTGAGTCCTCCAGAGACACATCTGTGAAACTAAGTTTAAGTAAAGTACCTAAGTTAGAGAGACTGGCTCTGTTCCATCCGTTTTGGGAAGAAGTGATAGACTATTCTAGTGATTTATATTCTACCCATATGAGTAATGTGCTTTTATTATGCAGAAATATTTTTTTTAGCCATTTAGAATTTTAGTTTCCTTTCATTTACTCTTTGAAACAATTGGGACTTAAACAAGTACTTAGTCATTTGTATCCTTTGTCAAATAGTTTACATCATCAGAATCAGAAAGATAATACACATGTAAAGACAACTTTTTCCAGAGACTCCAATTCAAGGAGATGCCAGACTGATATGAATAGAATTGGCCCTTATTTAGTCATTCATCAGAAAATGCTTTTGCTCTCCCATCAACATGTAATATATCAGAGTATTACCCTGAAAAGAGAAATGAAAGAACAAATCAATTAATTGAAGTTGCTTTCATTCATTACTAAAAACACTCCTACAAAAAAAAAAAAAAAATTAACCACAAAAGACTCCTAAAGCATCATCCTGTGCTCTTCCAGGGTTTACTGAGACCTTGCTACATTGCAGATCAGTTTGTAGAGGAAACAATGTTTATTGGTGCTTTTGATTCCCTTTTTATAGTAGAATTTCCTAATTCCTTATTTCTACTATAATTTCAAACAGTTTGTACTTTCACCATGCTTTCTTTGAAACTGATCACACAGATGTTTATTTACAACTGATTTTCAAAGATGTATCAGTTTTATATACTTCATTGAGAACCTTTTTCCATCTATATACTTCCATTGAGAACCTTTGTCCCCATTATTTAGGACCATGGCTTTACCAAACAACTGGGAATAACAGCACAAGACAGAAGTCAGGTATAGAAGGTGATGGTGTAAGCAAATAGATTTCTATTGGGTGGATGCATGTATAAGTATGTGCACACATCAAGGTACACAGAAACACACGCACACACAAAAAATCTATTTTTACTAAAAATTATTTTTATACTAAAAATTTCTGGAAAGCCTAGATTTAGGTTGATTTCCCTTTTTTTAAGGCAAATCTATTTTTATGACAGAAATTCATCTCCAACTTACAGTTCCAGGTAAGAAGGAAAAAATACTTCACTGTATTTAGTTAAAAAGAAGAAATGGTTCCTCCTATCTGTTGCTTCCCATCCCCCCCCCCTCCCCCGACCCTGGCCCTGGTCCTAGTGTTTGTCCTGAAGAAAACATGAGAAAGTAGAGAATACATTATGCACTTTTAGCCACTTTCTGTCCTTAATGCATCATTTTCTGTCAGAAATCAGTAATTTCTGATTTAGATCAAATACCTCTATTTGTACATTCAGATGTCAGGTGTCAGTGCTTTACTGAAAACATAAAAACTGTGTTTATATGGAATTACTGAATATAGGAGATCATTAATGATTATCAAGAGATTCATTTGCCCAGAAAATCTCCCATTCCTCAGAGTCTCACACAACTTTCCACAGTCTCACACAACATGCAAAGGATGAATTTATAGCATTCAGGCAAGATTTGCAAAAGATTTGAATATCCACATAAGAAATCTGACCATTTTTTTTTTTAAGCAACTGTGCTTAAGAGCACCTGAAAAGTTAAAATAAACTTATTTTTTTTCTTCATTAACTGGATTTTTTCACCTGTTAAATGACTGCTATTTTAGACTGATTTCATTTAAGAAGAGAAAACTGGAGGAACAGTACATCCTCAAATTGTCTTCCCTTTGCCTTTTCTAACCTAACCCTCTAGCAGTCTGGTGAAATTAATTTTAATTTCCCATTTAAAAATACTCCATCAATAACCAGCTCAAGCATTTCAGCCCACTGTCTGCTGTTGAGGTCTGTTCTGTCTACCATCCACCTATGTCTGTGAGATATCTTCCTCTCATATGGCCACAAATTAATTTCATAATTTACTTTATCCAAATGAAAAGTAATTCATTTTTTTCAAGATTTTCCTTTACTTGGATGAGAAAGGTAATGTGACACATTGCCGAAGCACAAGAGCAAACACTATAAGAGGAGTGTTCAGGCAGGATTCGGAAGAGAGGAGAGGAGGTTCAGACTGCCTTTTCAGCTTGGTGAGATCACAGATCAGCTTGAAGTCAAATGAGGAGTTCCATTACATATATAGCAGAGACATTCTCGTAAATGATCTGACTATAGGCTTAGGTTCTTGATTTACAGTTCTGCCACACTTGTCAGGCTGTTCGTTTCATTTAAGTACAAATTAGAAACACGTTGACATAATAATTTGGTAGTATATCTTAGTCTATGCTTTAGATATTTTCATTAGTATCTTTAAATCATTTTAATAATCAAAATATGCTATAGGATATTTTTTCAAAATCATTGTGTAAAAGTTGCGTATCTTTTAGGTGTAACTAGCAGAGAAAGAAATCTAAGTGTTCTGAAGGCATGCAGGAAATAAAAACCTATTAAAACTAGTAGAAATTAACATTTCAGATTGAGACTACTTATAACATTATTTTCTAGTTTTGCTTTGCATATAAATCCAACGAGTTCTTATTTTTAATACAAAAAGGTCAGTTTTTTCCATGAGATAGTCTCCTAATGACTCTGTTCCCATGACTCTCTTTCCTAATCAAACGTTAAAAAGATACTGCTTTATCAAGGTTATTTCATTTCTTCATGCAATTTCACTCCTGCTTTTTAATTTTAATTATCACTATAGTGTCCACATGTATAAATATGATTTTGCTATACAACCCTTTGAAATACCTGACTTCTTGCTTCCTTGCTTCTTTCTGCATAGCTTACACTTGAACTAACCTCATAACACTTCATCCCTATCTGTAAAAGACATCTTGATAACTTCTGTGAAAATCTGCCACTAGCTACTGTATTTGTGAACTGAATCCTTAACTTGCATTATTACCCTATCTCTACACTCTATAAAGTGTATGACACAATAACTTTATTTCTTTTATTACACAGGTAATTTTTCAAAGAACGGTATTATGAACAATTTTTAATGTGGGGTTTATACCGTTCATACAAAAAGAAGAGTTTCTTTTTTGCAGGTAACTAACTTGTCTTTTCTGGAAGACTCCTTCCACTGGTAAGATAGAAGATGCTTGCGTAGTCCTAGTAATAAAACAAGTCCAGAGGTCTGGACAAAGGACTTCACAGATTTTAGCTTATTGTTGTCCCTCCACATCCCAACAATATCAAATCTATTTCTTTTGCTTATGTAAGCATAAGCAAAATAACATTTAAATTACTTTGTCAAGAGTGAAAGGAATATTCAACTGAAATCCACATAGTTTCGATTGCATGTTTGAGAAAAGGCAAGGGAAACACTAAAACAGTGACCTGAACTTTTTTCACTGCATCTCAACTCTTTTATTGGTTGCTTCAATGTCACACGACTGTCCTCCCACTCAACAGGTGTCACTCCCCACACTGTTATCTCAGTTTCCTCTGTATCCCAGTGGCCTGTTGCTGAGGAATAAGCACCACTCTGCACTGACATGCTTAGGTTGAAACCCATACACCTGGAAGAGCTTTATTATTTTATTAGTGTGCAGCTTATCCTACTTTGAAGAGCTGGACAGTAAGCGCACACACATGTACACATATACACACACATCCCCTTGCACATGGACCATTGCTCTGAATAAAACAGTTTGTTTTGAAATATAGCCCTCCAAGATAGCCCTCTTTAAAAAAAAAAAAAATGTCTAAACAGAACCCTAGAACAAATTAAAAGAAAACCCCAAATGCAGAAAGCATAGACACCTAGTCCAGTCCTACTGATAATAATTAAAGTCAGACACTACTTACAGTTGTTAGATGGCATAAATAGCTTTTGCAAATTATTTCTGTGGTGAAATCCCAAATCCCATTTTTTCACAGGCAGAGAAGTCTTTTAATTGGATGAACTTGTGAGCATAAACCTGGTCATTACTTTGGACTGCTGTGGAGCTAGGCAACCAATTCATTTTCATTTTTCCTGTTCAGTTTCTGCACTTAAATTATATTACTCCATACTAAATAATGGTCCTAATTCAATATAAGAACTGCCAATGTGTTTCTTAACATCTTGTTTTCTCTCCGTCGGTTGTCCTGGATAGAGTCCTGGATAGAGTTGTCCTTCTAACCCTTCTTGAAAAATGAGACATTTGCCACCTTCCAGTCAGCTGAGTCCCCTCCAGACTCCCAAGACCATTGAAAATTAATGGAGAGAGGTCCCGTGATGACCTCTGCCAGCTCTTTCAGTAGCCCCATACATTTATATGCATCCAGCTGGAGCAGTAATTCTCTAACAAGTTCGGGGGCAACTGGGAATTTATCATCTCCCCAGTCATGTTCTTCCAACACAGGGCCCTGGTGGTCCCAGGGCCCATCACTGGTATTGAAGGCAGAGGAGAAGGTAGCATTAAAATTCTCCACTTTGTTTGCATCCTTATTTGTGAGGTGGCCAACCTCATTGAGCAATGGACCAATGATATCCCTGATTCTCCTTATATTAGGCACCTAATGGCTCATCCCTAACAAGGCTGAATTGCTTCTGAACTGAAGAAAAAACTAAATGGTAGGCTTCTGTGGAACTTTGGGAATGGAAATAGAGTTCAGAGAAATGGAGATTAAATAGGACTCAGAATTTCAGATGTGGTATTAAGAACCTAATTTGGCCCGGGCAGGGGGTGAGGTGCGGGGGTGCGGGGGTGGAGTGTCAATCATATAAATATTTATCATCTATTGGAAGTTTACAGCTCATGGATAACTTTTGATGGTTCATAAGTAAATTTAGATACTCCATGGAATGTTTTGAACTGAGGTTGACAGAAACGTAAAAAGAGACTGGATGAAGAATTGCTTCATTCTGGTCATATCTGAAAGCTGTGCCTTGCACTATTTATTTCTGAAGTTGGTTTTATGGGCTGTATCCATTTGCTGTATAATATACGCTTTTTCCCCCACAGTTCACAAAACAGCTGTTCAAACTATGCTTAAGATTTGTACAAATGACAACTTGGAAACAAAGGGAAAAAAAAGCATTACTCAAACTCTTGTCTTGACACCACTTTCTCAAAGATATCAATCTTTCATACTTTCTGAATGAAATTAACTTTAGCTGCAAGAGTTCTGGAACAACTTGTTTAGTTTTCGACACTTGGTGGGCAGGAAGGAAATATTTTTAAGATTATATGTTCACAAGGTAAGTGTGAATGGGCAAGTGCCATTCTATGGATTTCTCAAGTTAGATTTCAAATCTGAAAAAAACAGGCTTTCTAATTTGAAAGTTCTTACAGTCTGTATTGAAATTTAATTTAATGTGAATAACTTTTGTTAATGAATGTAAAGAACGGATACTCATTCAGTTTAAAGGTAGGCTATTTTCTATTAGGCTTTTTTTTTTACTTCCATCTTTCAGATCAAAACAATTTGTTACATAAATTAAAAAAAAAAAATCATCAAATATCCTGGCATGTAATCAATATTTTTTATGGATTCATTTGATTATCATATATTTGTGGAATGTACTGTAAGACATACAATTTTGCAAACAATGAAGATAGTCTTTTGAGGGCAGGTAAGAATATATCATAATCACTTAACTTCATTTCTTTTTACAGGATTGCATTTATTCATACTATCTTTGGTTCTTTAATATTTCTGATACCTTTATTGCTGGCTAAATTTTGTCTGAGCAGTAAATTTTGCTCATCTTCAAGCCCAGATATGAATGAAGTTTCTGTTATCTGTATAGCAGGTTTACAAGACTATGCAGATGTTCTTTTTGCTATGAGCAGCAGAGAGAACTCCATGGTTCTTGGGCCAGGCTGCATGTGCTGTCTCCTGTCAGTGTGGTAAACAGGTTCCAGAAATCAGCACAGACTACTCCTGAGTCTGTTTTCTTTTTTTTTTTTTTTCCAAAAAAAAAAAAAATTTTGATTCTCTTCTGAATGGAAGAAGCATTTAAATGAAGCTATATGGAGTGTAAGCCATCAGAGTTATGTAAACTAAATGGAGAACAGGAACTAATCTGAAGTAGTTTAAAATAAAAGAAGTGAGCATTTTGCATCATTTTGGGGTCTTTTCTTATGCCAGTTTACTTGGACTTATAGAAACAAGATATGTAAGTAATACTGCTTAGGTCCAAAATAAAATTTTTCAAGGTCTGATTAAAAACTCAAACAGGCCCAAAAAGAAGATATCATTTATTTACATACAGTAACAAAACAAAACAACAACAAAAGAGGTTTTGTTTTTTTTTTTTTTAATGGACTCTTGCCATTTCTTGTTCTTTCTGGTCCATTGGTGGATAGTATGAAGGGAAAAGGACTGCAAACCTGAATGATTCAGAGTTATTGTCACAGGATGAAGTAATATCATGTTAAGAACACCAGAGTAAGCTACAAACAACCTTGGTGTTTACAAAGGTCAATGCCACACAACAATACCTACACAGCAGTGTGCTAGACTGTTTATCCTTCTGACAGTGCTTGTTCTCAGTTGGCGTAGCCAACTGTATAAGGCCATATTTCAATGTAGACATACCAGAGCTTTCCGAGTTCTCTAGTTTCTCTGGTAAGATCAAGTTTCTCTGATGAGTTCAGTAAGGCCTGTGGTCTGTACAGTGACCTCCTAGTGGCCCCTCAACTCCTAGGTGTTATAGTGTGTGGGAACAAAAGCTGTTGAAATAAACTTAATTGTTCCAACCTCCAAAGAAAAAAAGTGAATCAGATTACAAGTGTGTATTCTATATACTGTTTCTGACGGTGCAATAGAGGAAAATGAACTAAGTCCCTTTGAAGAATAGATGTCTTATTGGTTTATACTTTTTTTTTTTCCTTGTCATTTTGGGAAATTTGACAAGGCTAAAAGAGACAAATTCTCACAAGATTCAGTTTCTGGAGTGATGACAAAAGCAATTGATGAATGCAGGTCTTTGCTACAAAATAAGTGGATACTAAAAAAGTAGGGGGAGGGTAGGCATTACAAGTAAGATTAGCGAATAAAGTCATGAAGTCTGTTTTAGATTGGGCAGGAGTGTGCAGCTGTGCCTTGTTTAAATGAAAGTATTCTGATTTCAGAAGGAAGTGACATTGTTGGCATCATCTGTGAAGCATACTTGATAATTAAATATATCACAAATTTTAACAATCTATAATATTTCTCTTTTACCGTATCCTTTCAGAATATTTTGAAAGTCCAGTATCTGGGATGAAAAACAACAGTTGGTATAGTTCACCGTTAATATATAATTTGTCAGTATAATCTCTACAATAATTCATTTTTTTGAAGGTTTAAGCAGTCTGCCTTCTTTAGGCATGATTTGATTCTTTCACAAAGTTAAAAAAAATTAGTTACATTGTTGTGATGCACTCATCTCATGGTGCTAAATTTTCTTTGGGTTTGTTTCCTTGGTTTTGGTTGATCTGGGTTTTTATTTAATTAAAAAAAAAAAAAAAAAAAGTCCAGGAAGGATTTCTGTAAAAGCTCACTCACACCTGAACAATTAACTACCTGTCACTTGGATTAGTGTTTTGGTTAGACAGTAACTATTTTAAAAAGATGAAGCAAAGATTTCAATGGACAGATAGTCAAAACATGAGACAAATGGCTAGTCTCGAGCATGGGGACCTATATCTTGTGTTTGAAAGAACAGGCTCGAAAAGTTATTGTCTTTTTTCGAGTAATAGTGTGGAAACAAATAACACAGTTTTCCTATTTCTAATGAAAAAAATAAACTTTTCTTGTGTCCCCCTCTAAGGTTAAGAAAGAAATTTTGGTCTTAAATTCCTTGATTATTCATACTCTGTAGTATTGTCAAAATTTAGATAGAATGGTTTAAGATCTTTTGGAGATTCTGCTGTGTCCAACTCACTTCTGATCTTATCAGGTTTTAAGCATTAACAGCTTTTAATTCTAAGTCATATGTGGACTTAGTGAAGCAGAACACGTATGTAACTGGTTCCATACTATGGAAATAATACTATGATTATTACTTCATCAAAGTTTAATTAAATTTTAACCATGTTAAATATAGGGAAAAAAGGTAGTTCATCCCCTTCAGAGCTGGAACATTAACCTACTGAATGTGAATTCTTTTTTTTTCTGGATATTTACAAGTGCAACAAATCATACAGTTAATTTAAAATGGAATCCTCACAAATTATATAACTGTGCAAGTCAGTTTGTTTGTGTTTGTTTGGGTTTTTTTTAACTTTTGTGAATGAATAGTTTAAACAATGGAACAATATAGACAATTCAAAATATGATGTTGAAGCTCTTTGAAATGCTTAAGTCCCATTCAACAAACATACTCTGCAATTCAGACATAAATGATGATTATATCTTTTGTTATATTCATACTCTGATGTAGTCTAAAGGAATAGTTAGGACAATTCTAAAGGAGTACAGTTCAGACTTGACATGGCTGAACAACTGTCATTTTTCTTTACTACTATGTATTTGGCAATTCTATGTTTTAAAATTTGTGGGTGGGTGAAAGCATGTTTCCAAAGTCCGAAGTATAGAGTATATGTTTTCTCAGTCTTGATTATATGCCTTAGTGTTAACTATCAGGACAGTTCCCACAGTACTATGGCTTAATGCTGAAATATCTGGGTTTTCAGAAGAATCCCCTCTAATGGTTCAGGTTAGATTTATTAGACAATGACACTGAGACAGATAGACTTCAGTTAAGACACTGGGGAAAATTCATTCTGACTCACCTATATCTTGTTCTTGTCTTTCTTGTTCCCACAATTTTCTGTAAATCCTTGTTTAAATAGCTCCTTGTTACTCTTCCTAAGATCTCTTCACTGTTTCCATGTCAGCAGAACTGGTGAACCCAAAAGATGATGAAAAAAAAATTAGTAGAATGTGACTTAACATTAGAAGTAGCAAAATTTGCAGAGTGGAGGGTAGTAAGTTTATGAGAGGAGTGGTGTGTGAAGGCTGGAACGCTACAGAACAAAGTAGAACACCGTTCCTGAAAATGATGCTTTTGAGCTTTTTTTTCCTCTTTTTATTCATGCAGATTTGTTTTCTGCCATTTAAGACAGAACAGAAAGCCTTTAAACATGCTTATATAAAACCAAAATTATTTAATACCTTTAACATGATGGGGTTTATGAAAGATAAAATAACAGATGGCAAGTTATAGGACTAGAGACAAAGGACATTTCCAGCTACTTATCAAGAAGTGAAAAATGAACAAATCTGCATATTTTTTGTATGTCATAAACAACTAGAAAGCAATTTCTAGACTGGATAGAACAGAATGTGATTAAAATTGCTTCTAAGGGAACATGTTAAGTGCCTGTTTTTCAGAATTAAGTACCTGTAATTCATGGGCACAGATAACAGCTGTACTGGTCTCTGTATGTCAGTGCAGTTATATTTCCAATAGAATATTTTCATATGTCATATGATTTATGTAAGAATTTATGGTTAGTCAAAAGCATCAGAAATGCAATTTATACATTACTACTCATGACTTGCCAAAGAATTAACAATACCAGATTTATTTTTTGAAAATTTTGTTGTCATTATCTATCATAACTCTTCTAATAACCTGTCCCTGAACTACAAAAAGTTTATTATGAAGTAACTAAGAGGATAAGATCCATCCATAGAAATTATTGTAAAAATAGATATAATATATATTTGTAAAAACATTTCTACATTTAGAATTTTATTCACAGAGTAAAGATAAAGAGTTCATTTACACAATGCTTTCACCTCTTTAGACTATTTACATATTCAGACAAAGCAGCAAAGGATTCTCTTAGGTATTAACCTGAATCTTTTTAGATTTGGTATAGTTTTCCTATTATCACTATGCGTACCAGGTTTGGTCCTTCACAGATCTTGCCATAATGTAAAACTTTCTGGCATTGCACCTCAAATCATCTTGTTATTCTGGATACTCACTGTATACTATGTGATACAGAAAATTTAACAAACTAGCAAAAAATACTTTTTTTTTTTCCTTTCTTTTAAAGTGAAGTCTGGAAAATCCTTTTTGACGATCACTTATGCTCAGTTAATTAAAGTTGAAACTAATACATCCTTGAAATATTTCGAAAAACAGTCATATTTAATACGCGCATGGTTTTATGAATGATTGCCATAAATAATCAAAGTGGTGTGGCATAGTTGTTCTTCCAAATGCAGTCTTCTCAAACTCTTCAATTTTTAATAAGCTATTGCTCTAGCATGCCATATTTAGTCTTACTGTCTTCTATGTTGCAAGCATCAGTCTTTTCAGAGTAAGCGTTTTTGAACAGTCTTCTCTGTGGACCTTACTGCACAGTTTTCTGCTATCACTGAGGTAGTGTAAAATGTTGAGTACAAAAGATTACTTAATCTAATGTGTCTTTAACATTTATAACTAAATAGAAACCCTTACTTATAAAAGTATTGTATGACATTCCTAAGAAATAAATAAAGCAATCCGTGAAAACTAAGTTCAAAAGTTTAAAAAAAAAAAAATCAAAGAAAGAATCCTTAAGCTTTCCTGCTCAAAATCTGTATAATCTTGTAAACAAGTAGATTCATCTCATTCAGATTCAATCATCTATGCCAGGGCTTGTTTACAAAATACAGTATATAGAAATTATTTAAAAGCATATTGTTTTCTGATAAAGTTGAAGTTAAACCTCTCTTTGTTATTAGTTTGTGTTCAGTTCATTGAAATTGAAACTACAATTCCCTGGGACATCTTCTAAGAAGCGAAATATGGTATTCTTCACCCTTGCTCAGTGACTCACAGTCTTTAGTTGCCTGATTTCTGCTAAGAAATGAGCGGGAATATAATGTCCAGTTTTCAAAAGATTCTGCTGTAGTAATTGTATGCACATATGTATGTGTAAGTTCTGTGTATTTTGAACAGACGTAAACAAAAGCATAGATATTTCACTTATTAGAAACAGCCCTGACATACTTGATGCACAGCTCTTACCTATTCATCAACTTTAGACAGAGAATCTCCCTTAGTTCTCATCAAAATCTTTCAACCTTTCCCTGTCAAGCTACTTCTTCCAGAACCTGCTGGGTCCCTTCACTCAAAGCTTGTCAATGCTTTTCAAAATGCCTGTTCTAATATCAGTCTCAGAACAAAGGGAACTGTTTCTAAAAAAAACGTATTTTCGTGTTTTTATCCAAGAACTGCTCAATTTAAGGACCGTATCTTGCCCTAATAGGGTTCTATGAAATAGTTACCACAGTACCCTTTGAAAGAGTCATCTTGAAACACAAAAAGCTTTCTAGGCTTCAAGGGAATACGTAGATTTAAAAAAAAAAAAAAAAATCTTTATTTTAATGTGTCTTACTGGGAACTTTATAAGTAATATCTTAATGAAAAGTTATAGGGCAGCTTTCAGGCATTTCAAACCTGGGTGGGGAAGTACCTCGTATGTATAGAATCTGCCTATTCTGTGAAACTTCTGTATTGTCCTTTACTCAGAGCCAGCTGTGAAATTGGAAACAGAAACCATTGCTCACTTTGTCTGAGCACTATGAGTTACCTGGGAATGCTAATACTCTAGCTGTCTTTCTATGTCAGTCTACAGCGATCCTGAACAAAGTAATAAAATTCAGGGTCTATTAGAAATTAATTACAGGATAACAACATAATGAATGCCAGTCAGCATTATTTTCTTAACAGTGGGTCTTCTAAAAAAGCTTGTCTTTGGGCAAGAAATGTAAAGGGAACTTTTACTATTATGCATTTAGATAGTTTTCAAAGGGGTGATTATATGCCATCCCGATTCAAATCAACAAAGAATATTAGTTTCTACTATAGGAGTGAGAAATATTTAATGCATTATTTATACTGAAGAAAAAAGTATCTGTCCTACTACAGGCATATGGATCTGAACATCCCAGTATACAAGGCCTAGGACAAATATGAATACAAGAAAAATTGAACAATATGAAAAGGGTTTCAAAGAAAATTAAGGTTTTTTTCTGATTACTTGATGACATATATATGTATATTACATATGGTATATATATGCTTGAATTTATCAGAGGAATGAAATACATTTGCCTGGACTTCAGCAAAGCATTTGATATAGCACCATATGGAAAACGACAGGTCAGATTAGAAAAGAGAAATATTAGTAGAACTAAAAATGACCAAGGTTCTAATTAAAGGGGAGAAGAGAGCAGAAATTATTGATACTAAGCATGTGATGAAAGAAAAGTGAAATAATAATGTTTCTCAAGGGTTGGGTTGGTAATACTCTTATGTGAAATTAATGATCTTGCATATGAATCAGGAATATCTTGGTGAATTTTGCAAATGGTGCTAAGGCAGAAGTCATTGTAAGCCTAGAGGTAAGGAAGATTCATTCCACTCATGTTCTGCTCAATTAATTAAAAGTAATCAGAACAGAGTTGTTGATACAAGCAAAGCAGGAAGCAACTTCTTACCATATCTGCCCTTCTGTATTATAAAATAAAATTGGTTACTCTGAATTTCAGTGCCAACTTCAGCTAACATATTCTTTGTGTTGTAGAAAGTCACTTGTACAGGTGTGTACATTTCACTAACTGGTGAGTAACTGATAAATCGGTTCTAGCTGACAAGATTTGTTACTTCAGCAGCTTTCATCTGATTTTTTAAAAATTGTCTGTTCATACTCACAGGATAAAAATTGGGTGAATTATGGGACCAAAGAGATAGACATAATAATACAACATTTGATAGTACAAAATTCTGTGTTGTGAATCTGGAAACTAGTAAGAAAAATCACTGAAAAAAAATGAGGGCAGAAATTTTGGCTCATTGAAGGAGCTGTGTCATATTCAGTCCTATGAGGTACCAATATGTTACAGCTGTGAAAAATGCAAATTGTGTCCTAGGATTTGTCAGCTGAGTTAGGACAATATTAGTTCCATTATACAAAATTTTGGTGAGATTGCCTCTGAAATATGCGCCGTGGTCATTCATATTGAAAGAAGATGAATTCAAACTGACAGATGGAGAGAAGAGCTTCTGTGATAATGAGGGAAATTGAAAGTCTATTTTATGAGAAGAGACTAGAAGCACTGGGCTTGGTTAGCCCGGTGACACAAAGGCGTAAAAGGGATAAGGTTACTATCTATAAATTCAGCAAAGGGTACAGACTATGTAAGGTAAAGGATAATATTGGTACAGGAACAAATGGATATAATGAGTATGTTTTGCCTGAAATTGGAGAATAGCTAATAATTCTATCCAGTCACTACGGGCACCCCGCTTTTACAATGACTAATGGAGAGGAAAAAAAGGAGATTAACAAAACAAAGATAATTTTAAAATAAATCTTCATTATGTTTTTAAAGGATTAATGGGTGGGTTTCCTGCAATAAAAGAAGCTATTGTTATATCTATGTATTTGTCCTGGTTCCGGCAGGGATGGGGTTAATTTCCCCAGGACGTGGCAGGGGGCAGGTATTCCATCCCACGTGACCCATGCCCGGGCTATAAGAGGCGCTAGCCGGGGCGACCAGAGCAGTCGCCGCTTGGGGGTGGGCTGAGGTGGCGCGGGTCTGGTCGGCGTGCTTTGCGATGGTACTGTAATCGCGTTTTCATCTTTCCTTTTACTGTTCTGTTAAATTGCATTGCTTTAACCCACGAGTCTTGCCCTGACGATTTCTTTTTCCACGGCTGTGGGAGTTGTGTGAGTGACTGTGTGGTTCTTTGTTGCTGGCTGAGGCCAAACCACGATAGTATTGCATGGATGATAAATATGTCTGTGCAACATAAAAAGGTTGGAAATATGTATTGAATATAGGCCTGCATAATTTTAATTATCTGGTCAAATAGCTGCAATTATGAATCTGAATAAAGTCAACCAATGTATTAGCTATAGAGTCAGCTGAAGGCCTGGGAATAGCTGGTCCTACTATCTCTACTGAATGGAAAAAAACTCCCATTTTGGGGAATTCTTTAAGAAAGGATCTTCAACTTGCCTTTAGGTCAGCATGAACTTGCATGGTAATGCTGTAGCTGAAAAAAAAAAAAAATTAGTGCTCAGCTGTCTTCATTTGTTAAGATGAATCCTGGTCATAAACTATAATAGGCCTGAGTAAGGAAAGATAGTTTTCACTAGCAGAGTCTTTCAGATTACCTAGAGAAGACTGTAAACTAAATGACAAGGAACTGGAATGAGAGAGACTAGATCTGTCTAGAAGAAGTGACTTGACCTGAAAATAAATGCAGATTTATTAGGGAGAAAAGTAAGAAATGTGCTAAGAAGATAAGTTGTTTGATCTATGACAGTGTGAACATGAAATGTTGGAAGTAGTAGGAAAGTTAAGGTAAGATAACTCCAAGGACACATTTTGGTGGGGGGGGGGAAGCAACAAAAATACCCTAAATACACAGCTGATAATAATGAAATGTCATATAAGAAACATTTGAAAAAAGGACTGGTTCAACAACATGCAGTGTGGTAGACTGTCACATTACAGGGTGAGTATGTCCATGTCCAGAATCTGATTTTTTTCCTAAAATGTATAATTTTCTTATGTATCTGTTTTCTATCATCACTTTTCAGGATTCACACAAAATTCATATTGCCTTTCTTCTGTGCTTTCAGCCAATACAATTGCTATCGAAGGCTCAGCTCTAGAGGTCCTTGGGGTTACGCTGAGTGCTCACTTGCAGTTATGGTTCTGACATCAATAGCAGCTAGTGAAAATGTAGATGGTAAAAATAAAATATGAGCATTTACAAGTAGAAGGCTGGAGGCCTTAGATAGTAAAGTGTAAATGCTGCTGGTGTAAGACAGGCATCTCAAGAAATGTGATTCAGATGCCTCAACACAGGCTTCTAGTTTCATTTTACTGATATCCTTTGACATATCTTCCAGTTCACTGTGGGTGCCTCAGGTGTCTTGGGTGTCTGTAGCTGGCCCAAGAACTCCTCTAGTTCTAATCTGTTTCTCTGAAAACCCAAAAAGGAGCAGAGTAACACAGTGAGCATCAATACACATGAGCTTGGATCACTGATCATGTGATTAATACATGAATAACAGGTCACTTTTCCAAGACTCAATAATCAAGGAAGAAAGTAAGTTGTGGGTATAAGGAATTGCGTGGATACCTTTCCCATTGCATGTAGTTTGACTGCAAGCCAAAAGCATTAGTCGATATATATGACAGCCTAAGTGAGCCTTCTTTGACCTGTCTCTGCTGAGCAGCATGGCTGCATGACAATGATCTCCCCTTGAGCCGGGACACCTCTCAAGGTTGCACCTTGAGGCAGAGAGACCTTTTACCAATGGCAGATCTTTGGTAAGTGACCGATATCGTGCATAATCTTGTAGTACGGTAACTTTGATTTGTGTCTTGGTAGTTTTGAATCAGCGTTCAAATGATTGTGCCATTCAGTAACAGAGTGAACCTTGCCATTGAACTTTGCTAAGTTGCCCCTTTACAACACCACATTAAAACCACTTTTGCTACTACCTTTGATGGTGATCCTTTAAATAATCTAAATCACCCTTTCATTATAGTGGCTTGAATGACCACCTGAAGGCTAGGTTCAGGCAATCAAAGCTGACTAAAACTGTCAAAAAACCCCTCGATATACCTTTCAGTCAGCTGAATCACATGTGTAACATCGGATGCAGCTGCCTACAGATGCGTCAACAAAATGCCATTTGTAGTGCTCTGCCAAAAAAAAAAAAAAAAAGGGAACTGCACCCATTCTTAAAAAGGGTGTGAAAGGAGGATTCTGGAAACTACTGACCTCTCAGCCTCGCTTCAGTGCCTGGGAAGATCATGGAAAAGATCCTCCTAGAAGCTATGCTGAGGTATATGGAAGACAGGGAGGTGATTTGAGGCAGGCAGTATGGCTTCACCAAGGGCAAGTCCCGCCTGACCAACCTAGTGGCCTTCTATGATGGAGTGACTACAGAATCACAGAATGGTTAGGGTTGGAAGGGACCTCTGGAGATCATCTAGTCCAACCCCCCTGCCAGAGCAAGGTCACCTACAGCAGGTTGCACAGGACAGCGTCCAGGCGGGTTTTGAATGTCTCCAGAGTGGGAGACTCCACCACCTCTCTGGGCAGCCTGTTCCAGTGCTCCACTACCCTCAAAGTAAAGAAATTCCTTCTCATGTTAAGATGGAACTTCCTATGTTCAAGTTTATGCCCATTACCCCTCGTCCTATCACTGGGCGCCACTGAAAAAAGACTACTCCCATCCCCCTGGCATCCTCCCATTAAGTATTTGTAAGTATTAATAAGATCCCCCCTCAATCTTCTTTTCTCTAGACTAAAGAGACCCAAGTCCCTAAGCCTTTCTCCATAGGAGAGATGTTCCAATCCCCTAATCATCTTCGTTGCCCTTTGCTGGACCCTCTCCAGCAGTTCCCTGTCTTTCTTGAACTGGGGAGCCCAGAACTGGACACAGTACTCCAGATGCGGTCTCACCAGGGCAGAGTAGAGGGGGAGGATGACCTCCCTCGACCTGCTGGCCACACTCTTCTTGATGCACCCCAGGATGCCATTCGCCTTCTTGGCCGCCAGGGCACATTGCTGGCTCATGGTCATCCTGTTGTCCACCAGGACTCCCAGGTCCCTCTCCACAGAGCTGCTCTCCAGGAGGTCAGCCCCCAACCTGTACTGGTGCATGGGGTTATTCCTCCCCAGGTGCAGTACCCTACACTTACCCTTGTTGAACTTCATCAGGTTTCTTTCTGCCCAACTCTCCAGCCTGGCGAGGTCACGCTGTAAGGCAGCACAGCCTTCTGGCGTGTCAGCCACTCCTCCCAGTTTTGTGTCATCAGCAAACTTGCTGATGGTACACTCTATCCCTTCATCCAGATCATTGATGAATATGTTGAACAAAACTGGGCCCAGTACTGACCCCTGAGGGACACCACTTGTTACTAACCTCCAACTAGACTCTGCACCACTAACCACAACCCTCTGAGCTCTATCTAAGCATCTACATTAGTGGACAAAGGAAGAACTATGGATGTCATCTGTCTGGATTCTATAAGGCCTTTGACATGGTCCCCCACAACATTCTTCTCTCTAAATTGGAGAGATACGGATTTGATGGATGGACTGTTTGGTGGTTGAGGAATTGGTTGGATGTTTGCATCCAGAGGGCAGTGGTCAACAGCTCAATGTCCAGATGGAGAACAGAGACAAGTGGTGTCCCTCAGGGGTCCATATTGTGACCACTATGGTTCAATATAGGATCATAGAATCATAGAGTGGTTTAGGTTGGAAGGGACCTTCTAGTTCCAACCCCACATCATGTCATTGATACCTTCATCAATGACATAGACAATGGGATTGAGTGTACCCTCAGCAACTTTGCAGACAACACCAGAGTCGTGTGGTTGACACACCTGAGAGACAGGATGACATTCAGAGGGACCTGGAGAAGCTCAAGAAGTGAGCCTGTGGGAACCTTGTGAGGATCAACAAGGCCAAGTGCAAGGTCTGGCACCCAGGTCGGGACAACCCCCAGTATCAATACAGACTGGGTGATGAAGGGATTTAGAGCAGCTCTGCTGAGAATGACTTGGGCGTGCTGGTGAATGAAAACCTGGACATGATCCAACAATGTGCTTCCACAGTCCAGAAGGCCAACCATATCCTGGGCTGCGTCAAAAGAACCATGGCCAGGAGGTCGAGGGAGGTGATTCTGCCCCTCCACTCTGCTCTGGTGAGACCCCACATGGAGTACTGCATCCAGCTCTGGAGAACTCAGCACAGAAACACATGGAGCTGTTGGAGCGGGTCCAAAGGAGGGCCACAAAAATGATCAGAGGGTTGGAACACCTCTCATATGAGGAAAGGCTGAGAGAGTTGGGGTTGTTCAACCTGGAGAAGAGAACATTCTGAACAGATCTTATTGTGGCCTTTCAATACTATAAGAAAGATGGAGAGGTACTTTTTACAAGGGCATGTAGTGATAGGACAAGGGGTGATGGTTTTAAACTAAAAGAGGGTAGATTTAGACTAGATACAAGGAAGATATTTTTCACAGTGGTGGTGGTGAAACACTGGAACAGGTTGCCCAGAGAGGTGTACCATTCCTGGAAACATTCCAGGTCAGGTTGAACGGGGCTCCGAGCAACCTGATCTACTTGAAGATGTCCCTGCTCATTACAGGAGGGTTGAAATAGATGACCTTTAGAAGTCACTTCCAACCCAAACTATTCTATGATTCTGTGATACTAAGGTCATCTATCACATTTCACCCGCAGAACAGCTGCACCAAAAAGGCATGAGTCTCCTGTACGATTTATTGTACACCTACCTTTAGGAATTTGAATTAAGACCTCTGTAACAATTAAGATACAAATTTATGAAAATCCCTTTCTTAAATATGATGATGTTGAAACTTTTCAGGTAGAGCATGGATTAAGTAGCATATTCAGTCGAAACCATAGAGGCTCTGTCTGCAAAGTCAGCTTAATCTGCTCTTGATCTCCAAAAACTGCATTAATATGCCTCCAACCACACATAAAATCCCCCAGTTCAATTTATATTTGAGTTCCAAAACTTTATATTTTGTTTCCAGAAAACACCAAGACAGCACTTATTATCATCTTTTGTGCATACTGTCATGAGCATATAAAAAGCAACCAGGACTCAGTTTTTCATCAGAAACTCCTTATCCCATGTTCATATGGAAGTCCCAGTAGACCAATGTGTGTAAAGATAATATTCTGCAATTTTTTCCTTAGCTTTACAAACCTGGTAAATAGCACAAATGCTTAACATTGTTTCCAGAGATTTTCCTGACTTGTGCTGTTAGGTAGACAAAAATAGATACAGAATATTTAGATCTCATCAAAATTAATTGATAATTATTTTTTCTAGTCAGTTAAAGCAAGTTTTAAAAATAAAAATATTGTAAGCAAAACATTATCTCTATGCTTTGATCCTTAAAGTCCATACAGTTCCATACCAAAAACCAGCTAATCATTCTTTTCATCTCTCGATGGCAAGTAAATTTTCTCATCAGGAAATAGGAATCAAGCTACTGTAATGAACTGCCCAAAATGATTCCTGAAAGCAGTATGTGCTTTCTGATGTATGTTCATCAAGGTGATTTCTGAGAAAATGCAATAATGTCTGAAAAAATATATGATATAATGTATGCAAAAATTATGAAGACTTTTTTATTTTTTTTTTAATGCAAGAAATTAAGGCAAAAAGGTTCCAGGCTTTTAAAGTATTTTAGAACAGCAGCAGGATTTTATAGAATAGACTCTCTTCTCATATTTCTCTAGAGGGATTATCATCACTGTATAAATTTATTGTTGATTTGCATACACCAATATCTTCAAAATTTTGCTACATTTCAGCTTGCTGTAAAAACAGACCTAATTCAATAAACTGAACTATTTGATACAAAAGCCTAAATGCAGAAAACTGCATTAAATCATGTTCATCTAACACCAGTTGAGAGCCCATGGGCTCTTGGAGAACCCCAAGGCAGTATGAGACCACACAGGGCCTACAGAAGACTGGCTGCTGGCGGGCAGAATATTTTGCAGCATCTCAAGAAGTATTAGATGCCTACGTGTAGGCAACAGAATGAAACCCCTGGTATCTAACTTACAGTGAGACGAATTGTTCTCTAGGCAACACTGACTATGCTGATTAGATTTCCATTGACTAGAGTCTGAACTCACACCTGGCCGACATAAAGACACCTAGGTATAGGCAGATAAATATAGTTACTTCTGAGCTGAATCCCACCCCTTAGGCTCATTGCATTTGTTTACGTTTGGGCAGCTGAAAAAATCCCTCTGTTCCTTTGCCTATCCTTTTAATCAATAATCTTATACTGTGTTTAGAAATACTTTAGAGAATTTAATCTCTGAAATACCTGGAATGGAATAGCAAGGGACTTTTGGAACCATAAACACTCACTTTATTATGTAAATAAATCTATGAGAAAGAGTTTTTTAAGAATACAAATGAAGAGTAGATGGATTTAAATCACCAGTTTTAAACATGATTTAAACAGTCAGTTGAAACCTTGGGTTTTGGTTCTTTTCCTACAACAAAAAAAATGAGTTTCATTAATTAGTAAGCATTAAGGCATTCAACTAAACAAACCTTTTACAGTAAATTTGCTGCTTCTTTTTGCTAGATTTGTAGGTACTTCTTGTACCTGTTGAGAACTAGGGAATGTAATAAAAAATATGATCCTTATATTTGCCTTTTTTAAAAGTTCTAATTAAAATGCAGGAGTAACTATTATTTAATAGGCTGTTTATTTACTTGTGCAAGCTTTGCTGGGAGTGTAAATTTGAATTAAAAAAGAAATGTAGAAAAAGAGCTTTTGAAATGGTTAATTAAATGCTTTATTTTTTTAATTCAAATTTTAAAATCCATACTGCATGCACATTTTATTTTTTATACTCTTTTATTAAAAGACAATCATTTACAAAGCATGGCCAATGTAATATATTTAATACAAAGAACTATTTTTGCTTTTTATGCAGTGTGAGCTTGTACCACTTCATGGCATATTTCCCATTAGCATTTACTGGAAGGAAGGCACTCAGCTGCCATTGCTGCCTTTCAAAATCATTCTTCAACACTTTTCTGCAGGGAGAGAAATTGCAGTTAACTTGGTTAGTAATAAAACCTGACAATTAAAACAGTTGTTTTTTTTTTTTTTTCATGAAATCTAAGTTTATAAATATTGTGCAGCCCAAATTCAGGGCATATCATAATTTGAAAATAGTGTAAAATTTAATTCTAGTTATCTGTTATGGTATTAAGGAGAAAAAACTGTTGACTTTGGCAGAAGTGGTAAATATATTGTCATAAACATCTCAGAAGATTACATCTCCTATCTGTGTGATCTGACAGCTAAAAACAATCAGTTCAGATCAAGACAAGCCACATGTTCACATGATGCTAAGAAAAACTTACAAGCAACAAGCATATACACCCCCAGATGTTTCAGAGATGTAAATGGTTCAGGTGGCCTAATTTTAATAGCTGAACTCTACAGGGGTATGTCTTTCAAAGCATATGTTTTAGGCAATATACCTTCATTTTTCAGTAGCTTGTTATATGAATCAGAATAAGAATCTTTGACATGACAACAACAAAACAAAACAAAGCGAAACACCAACCAAAAAAAACATTAAAGTGGGCCAAAATTAGGACTGAGCTGTAAGTTTTGAAGATGTATAATACAGCAGGATCTAACACCAGAACTATTCAGGGAACACTTCAAGAACTTTAGGTCATCTTTATGCTGTCATAAAGAGATGTTACAAGTGTACAAATGCTTCACAGAATCACAGAATCATGCAGTCTAGAAGTGACCTGCAGAGATCATGTAGTTCCATCTCCTATGCAGAGCAGGTCCAGTTAGAGCAGATTGCTCAGGGCAATGTGCAGACAGGTTTTCAGTATTTCCACAGATGAATGTCCCGCAACTTCTCTGGGCAACCTGTTCCAGAGTTTGACTACCATCACATTAAGTACTGTTCATTCTTTTTCCTGGAAAATTTCACAGTGTGTTCACTTTTCAGTTCCAGTAGTGAAATTATTCCTTTTTCAATAGTTGAGATGTATCCAAGCACGGAAAAACAAGTTCACTGAATGTTACTGATTTACTTGGCTCTCCACAACTATTCACTCTCTTCATTCTATGCTATTAAAATCAGTGTTACCTCAGGTGTATGGGGTACGATTCATTTATGGAAAGAAAGGGGATGCTTTGCATTGCAAACTCCATGACCAGTCTTCTCTTTGAAATTAAGTTGATCCCCTAGAGCCCAAATCTGTTAATTTTTTATACATGGCTGCCATTTTCTCCTGCCTTCTGGTGAAATATTTTGGGTTCAGGTCTGGATGAATGGGAGACCTGTTGCCAGACAAGTGAAAGAATCAACTGTATGAAAATAGTCAGCAGATGTGCTGATATGCCTTATACCTCCTAATGTTTCACTGCTTCATTATACAAAAGAATAAGTAAAAGAAAGAATACAAAAAGAATGTAGAAGGGAATGAGAGATTAAGCTCTTAGTTTACTTTTTTCCTATTTGTACAGTCAACTATTATTTTTTTCTCTTCTTTCCATTTTTCTTTCTCTTCTGATTTAAAAAAAAAAAAATGTATTTATTTATTATACATTCATATATATTTATTTATATATACCAAACCGAAATAAAACTAAACCAACCTTATATTACAAATCTGCAATGCTCTTTTTTCCATGCTTTAATCAAGACAAGATGGGGGAAATGTGAGGCAAAGGTTAACATCTCTGTTGTAATATAGTTATAGTCACTTGGGACAAAGAAAGCATAACTTTTAACACTTTTCCTTCTTCCCTTTTTCAGCTTAGCGCAGTATTTTCATTTGGCTTTTAACAATAAGCATGTTCAAACTTTGTGAGTTCTCTGAAGATTTCTAAATGTAATATACACTCCAAATACCAATAGATACCCATAGCTTAAACTGTCAGCTACGGTTGTGAGGTAAATGTTTTGTTCTAATCTTGCAAATCATGTTTGAGTTAAGAAATCTTCAGTCATTTCCTATTAGTTTTCACACTCTGAAGGTACTTTTATGGCATGTTTAAATATTATCTCAGAACAGTCAAAGATCTGCAGTTTCCACAGAAAAACAACACTGATCCTGGTGATCTAGGTGCCAAAGAAATGTGTTGTAAGTCATTGTCACTTTTTGAAAATGTGAAGGTATTCCTGGTAGTATTAGATAAATACACACCTAATATGCACAAATTCAATTGTCGAAATCTGTTTAAATAAATCCTGGAATGTTTCTTAGCCCTGAAATGCAAAATTTATAGGCAAAAGAAACTGTATACCCATTAAAGACTGCAAAACAGGTTCCAAACGCAGTTTGTCAGTGAGTTTGACTAGTAAAATAATTGAAATGTGCCTTATCATTTTTTTTCTTTTAGCACAGGAGTTCCATTTATAGCAGTCCTTCCTCTACCTTTTATTACTCTTCTGAGACCACCTTTGTTTTATAATCTCTTGTATCCTCCCTATTCCGAGGAGTAGCAATTATGTTCTCCTTTCTTCCCTCTTTCATTTTTTTATTTTTCTTCTTTTCAATTTTTGCTTCCCCTGTATCATTTCCTTACTCAATAATTACATATTATCAAGGACGTGGAAAAGGCTGAGGTACTGAAGGCCACCTTTGCCTCAGTCTTAGTAAGGTACATCTTAGTAAGTAAGACTCGCCTTTGGGAATCCCAGGCCCTAGAGACCAGGGGCAAAAGCCTGGAGCAAGAAAGACTTATCCTTGGTGGTAGCGGATCAGGTTAGGGAACAACCTAGAATCATAGAATCATTGGATCATAGAATGGTTTGGCTTGGAAGGGAACTTTAAAGTTCATCTAGTTCAGCCCCGCTGCCATTGCCAGGGAGACCTGCACCTGCCACTAGATCAGGTTGCTCAAAACCCTGTCCAGCCCGACCTTGAACACTTGCGAACAGGGCATCCAAAACTTCTCTGGGCAGCCTGTTCCCATGTCTCACCAATCTCATTGTAAAAAATGTCTTCCTTACATCCAATCTAAATCTACCCTCTTTTGGCTTAATACCGTTGCCCCTTGTCCTGTCACTATGGGCCCTATTGAAAAGTCTTTCTCCACCATTCTTGTAAGTCCCCTTTACGTATTGAAAGGCTACAATCAGGTCTCCCTGGAGCCTTCTCTTCTGCAGACTCAACAATCCCAACTCCCTCAGCCTGTCTTCATAGGAGAGGTGTTCCAGCCCTCTGATCCTTTCTGTGGCCCTCCTCTGGATCTGTTCTAACAGGTCCATGCCTTTCTTGTATTGGGGACCCCAGAACTGGATGCACTATTCCAGGTGGGGCTCTCACAAGAGTGGAGTAGAGGGGGAGAATCACCTTCTTCGTCCTTCTGGCCGCACTTCTTTTGATGTAGCCCAGGATACTATTGGCTTTCTGGGCTCCAAGCGCACATTGTTGGCTCATGTCCGATTTTTCATCCACCAGTATCCCCAAGTCCATTGATGTAATTATGGAACTTACATTCTGAAGTAGCTAGACGCTGTGAAGGAAAAGGAAATTCTTTTATCTCTTTCTTCCACTAAACCCCTGGTTAGAGTAGCAGTGAAAACCTCAACTCAGTAGGAAAATGTAACTCCTGCCCTTTGATGTATTTAGGTTATGAGTCCCATAGAGCTAGCAAGTATCTGGTTGCATTATGAAAAGAGTAAATAATTATAAACACATTTTCAGTGGTGCTCTCATCTAGGGACTAAAACCAGCACCGAGATTAAGATAGGACTCTTTTTTGTGTGTGTCTTGTTACTTCTTTGACAGTTGGAGCCCATTCTATCCCTAAGTATTATATGACTGCAGCATAACCCTTCACAGTAGCGGCGAGATTGGCAAAGACACAAGTGGATGCTGATGGATAACTAAAATCTTTTTCATAATGCTCCATAAATACTGAGTTGTTTTGTTTCAGCTACTTGTAGAATTTATCCAAGCAACAAAAGACAGGATCCCTCTCTCTGTAGGCATCAAAGTCAGACATTTAAATCTGTGTAAGTCATAATACTTTCGCAGTCAGAGAAGTGAAATGGGTACATCCATTGTAGAATCCTTGATGGCAATCTAAGTTAAGAAAGGTCAGATATGCTATCATTTATACATGCTTATTTCTCCATTCCCATCCAGAGGATGAAAGTCATATGGTGTAGACCTCTGAAGCATATGCAGAATAAGTAAAGAATATTTTCTTGAAGGCAATAAGACATGTTGCCTTGCTCTTTGAGTAACCTGTTACATTGCAAGAAAGGACCCAGTCTATCTTTTGATGAATTAGGAGTGTTCTGGCAACATATGTGTGCGTATATGTGTGTTCTTAGTGAAACTTGTTGAAAGCTGTTCATATCAGAATAACAATGAGACACTTTGAATTTCTGTAAAAATTCAGAAAGAACATAAGTGGTCCTTCATCAGGCATTCAAATAAGATCTCCCCACTCTGCTTTATCACTGTGTTGGGTGTATGTCACAATGTTCTGGTAGCAGGGGTGCTGTAGGGGTGGCCTTTGTGAGAAGAGGTTGGAGCTACACTGTGCCAGGGACAGACAGTTCCAGATGGCTTTACAAAGGACTGCAGCCTGTGGAAGGACCTATGCTGGAGCAGGAGAAAAGTGTGAGCAGGAAGGAGAGGCAGATGACAGGAGCAGCTGATATGGACCTGTAACACTGAATCACCCATCCCATCTTTGCCGCTCTGGGGAGTTGCGTAGAGCAGTCAGGAGAGAAAGAGTAAAGTTGAGTCTGGGGATGCAGGGTTGGAGGAGTGTTGTTTTAACTTTTTGTCTTAGTTTCTCATTACCTGAATCTATTTTATTTGGCAAAAAAATAAATTCATTTTTCCCAAGTTGAGTTTGTTTTGTCCATGACGGTGAACAGTAGGCAGTACCCCTATCTTTATCTTGACCGTTGAGCTTTTTCTTCCTATGCTCTCCCCCTGTCCTGTTGAGGAGGGCAATTGAGAAAAAGCTCTGTAGGCATCTGGCTGCAGATGCTGTTAAGCCACCATCATCACAAACAAGCTTTTTTTTCCTTTCCATCAAGTATTTGAATCTGATTGATATTGCAAGTATGAAATTTTTATATTTGAATTACATTCAGATTCACATTACAGATATTTTAAATGCTTTTTTCCAAAACCGAGATAATTAATTTAATGATCAGATCTTAAAATAATTTTAAAATCTTATGGCCTCTCACAAAGAGTTCTTAGTAATGTTGACAGTGTTAACTTCAGAAATAAATGCAGCATATCTATATGAATGTAACATTGTATCTGAACTTATTAGATAGGGAAAAGCATAATGAGTCTTCCCTCAGTGCCACACTCTCAAGACTACCTGTGTTTTGAATCCTAGTCAGCATCACTAGAGCATGATGCATCATGCTTCACTGACACACTAGGTTGCTCACAGATTTCAGACATGAAACTAATTTACACTTTTGAGACGCATCCATTGCCTCTCTAACTGAGTCTGGTCTGGTCTGTTTATATGTATCCCTTGTGCCAGACAGAAAGCAGGTCTCTGTATGACATGGATTCAGACAATTCTCCAGACATATAAAAGTGAGACACATGTCCTAAACCATGATAACAGACATGATTATGTCTAAAATATAATCTCATTTGGACAACTCCACAGTGTTTGGTGAAAGTCAAAATAGAAGACCACCTACTTTAAAAAAAAAAAAAATACAAACACAACAGTCTCTACACTACAAATTTCTATGAGATCACAAGAAGAGCTGCTTTGTATGGTAATTTTTGAAAGTCTGGCCTTTTCCTTTCAGTATCTGCATGGAAGCTTCTGGTTGACGAACAGTATAAAGACATCGTTCTTCATATCTTATGTCTAAATATGAATATATAAGCACTTAGACTTGACAGTTTTAGCTTCAACTGTAGTTCTTTATTATCCTCAGATGCCTTTTTTCTCATTACTTCTCTTACAGAGTTGTTTTTGACTATAGCTGTCTGTATTTAAGCTTCAAAGGAGGCTATTTTATCACTTTTAAAACATTGTGACAGATGTGTAAATGCTTTAACATTTTCAGGTAAATATTTATTTCTGAAGTTTTTTTATCAGTTGCCTGTTATTTAAGTATTTATCTGTGTTTTTTTCCAGTGGTGTTTAACTTCTAAAAAAATTCTTCTACTTACAAATGCTAGTGTGAGCTACCAGCATTGGAAACAGTAGACCTGGATATGTGAATAACTGTGAACCCATCAGCAGGACTTGATGAATGACAACATTCACCACCTCTGTAGCTTGTTCAAATTGTACAGGCTAATATGCCAGAAACTTTTGAACTTAATCACAGATGAGGGTTTATTCATGAGCAGTTCAGTGTATAATTTGCCTTTTGGACCAGTCTGGCAGTCTTTTTAGTCAAGAAAGAGCTAACATGGAATTTAATGAAGTTAATCTAGTTTGGTGCTATGGAAATAGGGAACTGATACATATAAAATGTTTCTGAATTACAACTGCTTTCATATTAATTGAAGTCATTAATATAATAGTAGCAAAAGTCAATATTTACCCACTGACAAATCAAATTGTTCCCTTTGGTGTGTGTATAGTGTGAACCAAAGTCATTCTCACAGTCCTAAAGTGCTTGTCTTTCAGGCCTTGTCCCACACTAAAGGTTGAAATACTGCGGCTTTTCCTCTTTCTTTTGTGAAAGAATGTTGAAGAGTGAATTCATAGCAAAACAGCACTCCCAATACTCCCTATAGCGGAGTGAAACCTGAGGATCTAGCAGAGCACTTGAGTAAAAGGTCTTGAACATCAAACACAGAGGGGGAGTTGGCTTCTTGCAGTACTCCTCAGCTCCAGATAAAAAAAAAAATTAAAAATTAGCATTCTGAGAATTCCTCAGTATCTCCTGGCTTTTCTATTGCATGTCTCTTTTTGGAATTCTATTAGAAATATGAGGACAGCTTGATGTGAGGTGGAGACACAGGTGTTCAGCATAGTTTTTTGTGATTCACCAAAAAGACAATACTTTCCAAGAACTAACCCTCATTTCTTCCATTTAGAGAGTGGAGGGAGGGAGAAAAATATCAAAAACCATCTTACTGGTAAGGTTTAATTTCACTGGAAACCCAGTAACATAAAACAAGAAGTTACACTTACTTTCTCTGAACTAGAAGAGATACCATTGATAAATTCAACTGCCTATGCAAAGACTATGATTGTCATTCCAGACTCTGAGTTATACAGAACCGGTGACAGAACCCTAAATTCTGTTTCCCATTTTTAACCCCTGTGCAGAAATCTTGGATGCCACTGAATATTTTAAATGGGACTTGCCACCTATGCTAGAGTGAATCCTTCCCCAAGTGTCAGTACATAGAGTTTTTATCCTGTTTTTAAATATATTCACTATAAGAACTTCCAAGCTTTCCTTATTTGTACATAAGTGGAAAGTCTATATGTCATTACTCTGACTTGAAAAAGAATTAATTTCTCTGTTGTTATAACAGTTCTTTTGTACAGAAATGCCTCATAACGCTATTTTGATGAATATTTAAATTGCAGATGAGAATGTCATCAATACATATGAATGCCATTCATATATAACACAAAAAATAAGCAATACATTCAGCAATGAGAAGAAGCTACTATAATGTGATTGTGAATGTGTTTGTACCTATATGGTAGGCAGCGACGACTATCTTCAACTGCAGATGCAAAAATGAATAATAGGTGGTTGTAATATGTAGTGAAAGGCATTGGTAAATCACTTGAGCAGTAATGCATTCTTTGGAAATAAGCCAGTCATTGATGATAACTCATTGCAAATATTTTGGATTCAGCTGTTTCCAGAACTGAGATTATATATCAAAAGCAGAATCATCACAAGTGAAAAAGTAAAACATTGTACTGTTCTTAGGAACTTTGAGCCAAATACTTCCACCTTTCTGTTGAACAGTGCTTATTTCAGTGGTATCTGATTCTGCAGAAGTTTAAGCCTGTCTAATAAGATTATTTCAGCAGAATATTTGTATTGCTTTTGTGTCTTAGACTTGGCTAACAGCCAAACACCAACCCAGCCACTCGCTTACTCTCCTCCCTTAGTGAGACAGGGGCAGAAAATAGGATGAAAAAGCTTGTGGGCTGAGAGAAAGACTGGGAGATTTTTTGCCAAGTACTGGAGAACATTATTTTAGTTTATTGTCATTTGAAATAGATTTGGGTAGAAAGAAAGAAAGACAAGCATTAAACCAACACATTTCTTCCCCTGTCTCCCAAGCTTCATTTCATCCCTCAATTTCACCCCAGACTCTTCTACTCCTCTCCTGAGCAGCAGGGTGGAGTAAGAAGGAAATAGGTATCCGTGGCTCCTCTCTGCCACTCCTTCCTTCTCATACTTTTCCCTTGCCCTGGTGTGTGCTCTCCTATTGGCTGTAGTCAGTCCTGGAAAAAAAAAAAAAAAAATCTGCTCTGGAGTGGCTTCTCCCACAGGCTCTAGGACCTTCAGGAAATATCCATGTGCTCCAGTCTTGGTTCTCTCCTCTTCCTCCTCCCCATCCTCCTCCTCCTTTTCTTCTGACCTTGGTGTTCCCTCCGCTGTTTCTCACTGTTTTGCATTCTTTTCTGTCTGTCCGGCATTTCCAATGAGTCCATCGCAGACCCAGCTGGAACCACCTATCCCTGGCACAGGGAAGCCCCAGACTCATCCCACATAGGCCACCTTTACAGCTCCCTGCTGCTAAAACCTTGCCACACATACACAATGAAGTTGTAAGGCAGAAAAATTAACTTTACAACAACTTCTCACTTTTCCAACTTAAGATCCTACTCCAAAAGGTTCTAATGCTTTTCCCAGTCCTGTCAGAAAATTTGGCAAAAGTAATGGTTGAGGAGCAGTGATTTGTCTAGGCACCCTCCTACTCCATATATGTGCCATGCTGTTAATTCAAATCGTGCTTCTTCATTTTCTATTATATTTTTCCTAGTAAAACTTTAGGAGGTCTTATTTTCTATTTTATGGTATTTTTTTTCTTCCTTTGAAACCCTGATCTTTATTTTATGAAGTAGAAATACTGATTTCTGGCCAGGTTTCTTTTTTTTTCCTTTTTTAGATGAACTATACAGCTGGGATCCTTTTACATACATGGATATTCATTAATAGTTACTGTCTTTAGTTACATACAATACGATGCACATTGGATTAGATTTCAGATACTTTATAGTAGTTAACTCAATGTTGAATTTCTAGACCAGTTATGAAATTCATTTAGGTAAGATTTCATTTCTTATAATATATCATATTTCTCTGAATAAAAGACTAATACTAATAAAATTCTGGTTAAATGATGACAGTACACACATAATTTACCTACATGCAATTTAATCTTTTAAAGTCATTTGCCTGTCAGCACATTGCACTGTTGAAGTACTTGGCAGCAGGGGGAGAGGAAAGATATTCTTTTCTGGTTTTTGTTAGTTTCATTTTTATCTTTCTGTTTTTTATTTTTCTAACAAAAAGACGATTTTGTTGCTAAAATTCCTTGAAGCATCAACATTAGTTACCCAGTGTCACCAACTGGTGGGAGCTTTCTGGGTTTTAATTTGGTCAATGAATGCATAGTCGTTCCAGTGGTAGGTGAACTATCAATCCACTAGTTTAAAAAGTTATTTATCTGACAATTCTGTTCTCTGTTTCACTGAGATATTCTGTGTCAGTATGGAAACAGCAGGGCATCAGCTTTCACAGCTTTTAATTATTGGGAGGATTCTGGAACTTAACACATCCACTTGTGCATCACATTGGAGGACCATTGTGGACCGTATTTATGAGATCTGTGTAGGCACTAGGTTCACTATGTTATAATAAGCAAGAAAAACTGTTTTCAGATGTCAGTGTCATATTGTTGACACTATTAATGCATTTTAAATCAAGCAATAACTGGATTAAAAATAAAAACTAAAGAGGAAAAAAGGAAAAAAAATAATCCTAGGAAATCTCGTGGAGAAGTCAAAGTCTTCTCTCTCCCATTGCAGTGGATTACCATAACCACTAGATTATGCCTTTTATATATTCCTTATGAGTCTCTTGATATTGTTGTACAGTAATTCAGTTTCAGTAGAAAACATGTAGGACTTCCAGTGAGGTCCCTTTTTCCCGAAAACTAACTACAGTGCGGCTATTTTTTGAGACTGTTTTGCAAGATAAGGAGCAAACTGAATCCCAGTATTCTATTTTTTAGTTCAATATTTTTCTTTAGCAGATTGTTACTAACACAATGTCAGTAAAACTCTGCCCTGATTACCTTTTTTTGTAGTTGTGTTTTAGGAAGATTGTACTCCAAATATCACTGTAAGCATATACAAAGGTTGTGTAAACAGAAAGTTTTCAGGTTCTAGATACCAGCTATGGGGGTCTGCTACTTAGTCTACTATCTTCCTTGAGTAAAAATGTTCAAAAAGATCCTTAGAAATGAAAAATATTCAAATAATAAAGTTTTTATTACCTTTTACTTATCTTAAATCAAAGCATTTTAGTCTTTAACTTTGATAGAGCACACAAATACAAAAAAAAAAAAAAATATATGCTGAAATAGTCCATAACTTTCAAGAACTCTGCCATAGAATAAGTCCATTTTGAATTTTTTTTTCCATACAAAAGAAATACAATGAAAAAAATATAAAAGGCAAATAAGCAAGTACACTGAATAGTTTAATATCCATGAACAAAGCAAAGAAGAAACACTGGACCAAAGTTTCTTTCCTCTCAAAAATTTAGTAGCACTTCTGAACATCTAATGTTCTGTTGGCGACTTTCTACCTGCACTAGAGCTATTAGCATTAATGCAAATTGCAGCTCTGTAGCCTCAGATGTTACATTCAAAGCTCATTTTCTGATGTCATTATAACATGGCTTTTTGGAAAAGTGATTTACTTTATTTTCTAAAATACTGTTTACAAGGATGTTCTGACATAATTAAGTCAATAACATTACTTATAATTCCCACATAAAAGTAATTATTTCATTGTCAGATATTATGCTGATGAATGTAGACTAACGATGTCATTTGCTACAATTACTGTTGTTTTCTGAAAATCCTGTTTCAGCATGTAACCCTATAAGCCTGTGATTTCTTAAAGGAAGAACTAATGGAAAGTACCTCCACTGTTTGCCAACCATATCCTGGACTGCATCAAAAGAACCATGGCCAGGAGGTCGAGGGAGGTGATTCTGCCCCTCCACTCTGCTCTGGTGAGACCCCACATGGAGTACTGCATCCAGCTCTGGAGAACTCAGCACAGAAACACATGGAGCTGTTGGAGCGGGTCCAAAGGAGGGCCACAAAAATGATCAGAGGGATGGAACACCTCTCATATGAGGAAAGGCTGAGAGAGTTGGGGTTGTTCAACCTGGAGAAGAGAACATTCTGAACAGATCTTATTGTGGCCTTTCAATACTTAAAGGGGGCTTATAAGAAAGATGGTGTGGAGAACCAATACCAGATGCGATTTTGTCTCGACATTGCTACTGTGCCGCCATCTCCTGGGAGGACCATCTTCTTCACAGTTTTGGAAGCGGATGACCTCATGTGCCTGCACAGGGACCAAGGGCGCGAAAAGAGCAGGAAGAGGCCTGCAGGAGAGCAGCACTTCTGGTCGATCTGCGCATGAGCGAGATCCCTGTATAAAGGGAGCACGCGCCTTTTGGCGCCCCTTCTCTTCTTCTTCCCTTTTGTTCTTTGTTCCTCCTCGCCTCCCTGCTGCATGCCTCCCCCCACAAGCATGTAATGATTGAAGACTTCAGACAGAATCTGCAGAAAAACTGTTGAACTCAAAGTGGTAGTAGCGAGCTTTCTCCCTCTTTCCTTATTTTCTTCCTTTACCCCCTTTTCTTTCCCCCCCTTGCCTTCCCTCCACCTTTCCTCCATGTTTTATTCTTTGTTAAAAGTATTAAGTAAAAGGTTGTATGACATTTGACCGAGTTTAGCGTCTTAATCTCGTCCTTGGGATTATTTTTAACGAAACCTTCCCGATACTGGATTGGGACAGATGGGGATGTACTTTTTACAAGGGCATGTAGTGATAGGACAAGGGGGAATGGTTTTAAACTAAAAGAGGGTAGATTTAGACTAGATATAAGGAAGATCTTTGAACTCGAAAAAGCTGAAGACTCAAAAGTTGTGAAGTGCTGACATTAGTATTACTTTACAACTATATTTCAACTGTATTTCAGGAATTTAGTTGCATACATAAAATGCACGCTTTTTGACATGTCCTCTGTCTCACTCTTCAGAAAATACTCTACTATGCATCGTCTTTATGGAGGGAATGTAGGTGTGACTGGCCTAGAAAGATGCTGTGCCTGTAGAGGAATAGTATCAGGAATAGGGTGGTGAGCAGGAATAGGGAAGTGATCATCCCCCTGTACTCACTACTGGTGAGGCTGCACCTCCAGTACTGTGTTCAGTTTGGGGCCTCTCACTAGAAGAAAGACATTGAGATTCTGGACCATGTTCAGAGAAAGGCAACAAAACTGCTGAGGGGTCTAGAGAACAAGTCTTATGAGGAGCAGCTGATGGAACTGGGATTGTTTAGTCTGGAGAAAAGGAGGCTGAGGGAAGACCTTATTGCTCTCTACAGCTACCTGAAAGGAGGTTGTAGCGAGGTGGGGGTTGGTCTCTTTTCCCAAGTGATAAGCAATAGGACAAGAGGAAATGGATTCAAGTTGTGCCTTAAGCAATAGGATGGATATTAGGAAAAATATTAGGAAAAATTTCTTCACAGAAAGAGTTATCAAACATGGGAACAGGCTTCCAGGGAATCACCATCCCTGGTGGTATTTAAAAGACATGTAGACGTGGTTCTCAGGGATATGGTTTAGTGGTGTTTTTGGCAGTGCTAGGTTAGTGGTTGGACTCAATGATCTTAAAGGTCCTTTCCAACCCAGACAATTCTATGATTCTATGATTCTATTCCATGATTCTATGATTTGGTCAGAAACTGACAGACTATGCACTGTCCCCATATTGAGAAACCCAGGATAAGTATTGCAAAAATTAAAATGTTATCCTCTTTGTGGCTTCAAATGCTTTCCCTCCCTTTGCTCTGGAAAATTAAGCAGAAAGTAAGTTGCAAGGCTTTGTACTTTTCCAAATGATGAAATAAATGGCACACTTGAACTCTAGGGATATAACCCACTGTGGTGGCCTCAGTACCGTGCCTAGATAGTCCACATAAGAAAGATGTTGTACCTGAAATTTATTAATAAAGTGATGAGCTTCTGGCAGGTCTAAAGTGGGATTACAATGCACCCTATGTAATGCTCTCCAGAATAACGGTATTACTGTCTTTCTGCTAGCGGTACTTAAAAATCTTAAACTGACAAGTCCTATTGCTGATCCCAACCTCAGCTGTTCACTCCTTGTGTAGCTCCTAATTAAGTCACTATGGCATTAAATTGGCCTATATTCTTTCTTCTTCAGCCTTGAAACATAACTGCATGAATATGCATATATGTGTACTTACTTTATACTGCCCCCAGTGATCCCTGGCACCAGGACAGCTGTGGCAGGGGCAGGGAAGGGGTCTGGGGTGGCCTTGGCCAGTTGGAGCTGGTTAGAACTGGTTGGAGCCAGCTGGAGCTGGTTGGCCCAACCCTCACGTGGCAGTTGCCCACCCAGAGGGAGCTGCTGCTCACTCGGGGACAACAGCCTGACAGACCCCGAGGGGGGGGGGAATAACAGCCCTTTGTGTCACAGAGCCAGGGGGCACCTTCCAGCTCCCCTCCGGGGCCCCCAACGGCAGCCAGGGAGTGGTGAGGTGAATGGGGGAGAGACAGGGACTCATGATGTCAGAGAAGAAGGGTCTGTACTAGTAATGACTTATGTCTGGAAGCAGGAGGGGTAAAAGTATCAATGAGGATGAAGGAGCAATTAAAAAATCTTGCATGATGACTCCAACAATGATGTTAAAGGGCACTGTTTCCTTTATACCTGTTAGAATACGATTTTATAGTGCATTAGATTTCCTGAGGTCTGTGGCTGAGGCTGAGGTATAAATAAAAGCAAACTTGTTCCATCTGAGCTGACTGCAGAGCCAGAAACCAGGAAGGAGCAGGCAGAGACTTTCCCAGTTACTACTCACAGAATGTTTTAGGCAAGGTGGCAGCACAACCACGTCCAGACTCCTGTCACGAAAATAAGTGGATAGAAGGTTTCTTTCAAGAATTACATGGACTTGCTATTTGCCTTCTGAAATGTAGTTGTAAGAGAAGAAATTGAAAAAAAAACAGTGATGGTTCTGCTGCTTATCTATTACCTGATCTCTCCCACTGAGAGATTACATAATGTTCCAGCTGAATGTTCCAGCAAGTTTGTAGATAACACCAAGCTGAGTGGTTCAGCTCATTTGCTAGATGGAAGGCTTGCAATTCAGAGGGACCATGACAGGCTTGAGTAATAAGCCATGTAAACCTCATGAAGTTCAACAAGGCCAAGTATAAGGTCCTGCACCTGGGTCAGGGCAATCCCCAGTGTCAATCCAGGCTAGGGGATGAATGGGTTGAGAGCAGCCCTGCAGAGAAAGATGTGGGGATACTGGTGGATGGAAAATCAGACACAACCCAGCAAATTGTGCTTGGAAAGCCAATGGTATCCTGGGCTGCATAAAAAAGAAGTGTAGCCAGAATTTTGAAGGAGGTGATTCTCCCCCTCTACTCCACTCTTGTGAGAGCCCCACCTGGAATAGTGCATCCAGTTCTGGGGTCCCCAATACAAGAAAGGCATGGACCTGTTAGAACAGATCCAGAGGAGGGCCACAGAAAGGATCAGAGGGCTGGAACACCTCTCCTATGAAGACAGGCTGAGGGACTTGGGATTGTTGAGTCTGCAGAAGAGAAGGCTCCAGGGAGACCTGACTGTAGCCTTTCAATCGGTAAAGGGGACTTTGTAGAATTTTCAATAGGGCCCATAGTGACAGGACAAGGGGCAACGGTATTAAGCCAAAAGAGGGTAGATTTAGATTGGATGTAAGGAAGACATTTTTTACAATGAGATTGGTGAGACATGGGAACAGGCTGCCCAGAGAAGTTTTGGATGCCCTGTTCGCAAGTGTTCAAGGTCGGGCTGGACAGGGTTTTGAGCAACCTGATCTAGTGGCAGGTGCAGGTCTCCCTGGCAATGGCAGCGGGGCTGAACTAGATGAACTTTAAAGTTCCCTTCCAAGCCAAACCATTCTATGATCCAATGATTCTATGATTCTAGGTTGTTCCCTAACCTGATCCGCTACCACCAAGGATAAGTCTTTCTTGCTCCAGGCAAGAAAGAAAAAAAACCCACAGAGAATGGATAAGCACTGAAACAGTTTGTCCAGAGATGCTATGGAATCTCCATCTTTGGAGATATTCAAATTATGACTAGATAATGAGTAATCTGATGTAACCTTAGGGTTATCTGGGTTTTGTGCAGGAAGTTCAAACACGTCGCTACATCCAGTAGTCCCTCTCAAACTGTTTTTTTCCTTGTGATTTCATTTTTTTTTTTTTTTTTCAGTAGTCTAACTTAAATTATAGATAAGGACAGCAAAAAGTACCAGTGGAAAAAAATCTGTGGGCAGCAGAAGTAAGGTCAATAATCATAAATTTCTTAATATATGTTCAGAGGAAGTGAGGTAGTAACGTTGGATAAAAAGGAATAGGAAAGGCATTACTACTTCTGATACAATAAACATGTGCAAAGAATACATTTATTTTGTAGTAAAAAAGATAGTCATATTAGTAAAAAAATATTTTCTATTTCATATTTAACTGGATGAATATTAAACATTCTGAAAGTAAAGAAACAGACCGGTCACCCCTAAGACCATTAAAACAATGGATAAATGGAAAGGATTTATAAATTTGCCTGATCTGATATTTGGAAAGAAGTCTGTCTAGTGAAAAGCTAATGTAATTTAGACAATATAATTTACCTAGAGAGTAAGAAGTGACTTGGTCACAGTCCAAATTATGTTCATAAAGAATGGATCCCTTACTGTTTCTATAATGCAGCAACAAAAAATGTAATGAGGAAGGGATCTGATATTTCTTAATCATAAATCATCGAAGAATCAGGAGATGGGGCTGCTACTGTCTAATTAGCAGGCAAATATGGGGCTCAAAGTATGCTTTACTTTGCCTATATGTGTGACGTAATACCTGATTTAAAGGTGCTGCTACAATGTAGTTTCTGGTTTGTGATGGTTGTGCATATCTGAGAGAACAAATTCTGGCAACTCCTGTAAGAGATGTAAATTTGATAGAGAAATGGATATGTGGTACTCAGTCTATACAGTAACAGTTTAAACTAGAGGAACCTTGGAGTCCCTTCTTGAAATACTACTCCTTGGTTCTGCTTTCTGAAATTTGCTTTGATCTCAATCTATTACTCGAACAAGGAGAAAATGTTCTAAAATTACAAAAAATAAATTAATTAATATGAAGCCCTGTAACAGACCCATAAAAGACAGAAGACTGTGAGCCTCATCCTAAAATATACTAAGGGTATAATCAAATCTAATATTTACAACGGGAAGAGTAAATGGCTGTGTAGAATTATGTGGGAAGTGAGTACATTTTGTTATGTAACATGAAATATGTCTGAATCAGCCCTTCATATTAACTTATATTATGTATGATAGAAGAAGTGCTTCAGAAATTTAGAAGGTACTTCAGTATTTATTTTAACAGGAAGCTTGTAATTCTTATGCAGAAATGAGTAAAAAAAAAAAAATCCAAATTGGTTATTTTATTTTTAAATATATTTAAATACCTCATCAAAGGCAGTAGAAGCCTTCAGTAACATTCTTAAAAAATCCTTGCAGATGAACTACAAGACAGAGTGAGTCATTGCCCAGAGGAATTAATAAAGGCTCTGTAAATGTGTATGCGTTCTGTCACGATGTTGAAGCATTCAGCATTTTCAAAAAAATAGTTTGAAAAGAAGTAAAAATGACAAAACCAACAAAGTTGATGTATGATCTTTTTTAAAAAAAGCTTGTTTCAAAATGCTAGGGAGCAGAAAGCAAAAGACCATTCACATGGAAGTTGCTGTTGTTGCCAATTTATATAGTAACTGAAATCAACAAAAAGTTTGTAAGATACTTCAGCCTTTTGCATTTTCATTCTAGGGAAAAATGCAGTAGTTTGTCTAAAATGACATAAACTGAAAGTAATGTTATTTTAAACATAATATGTCTTCACTACTCAAATGTAAACTTGCTTTTATAATTGATGATGTTCGATAATTCAACCTGCTGTCTTGGTTGTACTAATGGTTTCATAGCGATGGCAGAGGTACAAAAAATGCTGCATTTCCCATACAAAAAAAAAATAGTTAGACTACACCTAAGAGAGCTAACATTCTACATATGTTTAAAAATATTTATATAGAAAAACAATAATTTAGAAGGGAGAAATGGCAAAAAGTGCCTATTCTGTAATCTGCATAATATAGTATGACTCAAACATGCAATAAGACTGTGTAAAGAACAATACAAGTGGTACCCACTTTAAGTGTCTTTAGGGTAATAATTAATTCATAAAAAGATGTGCTACAATTGTTATAGAATGATGAACTGAAAGAATTTTTGACATTTCCTTATTCTAAGTTAGAAGTAGCAAACAGCTATCTTATAACATAGGTTTAAATAAAATAAGTGCTTTGGTATGAAAAATGAATGGAAACAAACTAAAAGTATGATTTATGAATGAAGGGAGAATTTTCTATGTATTCTACATTTTGTATCTGGAAAAGATGGGAAGAATTATTGTCTTCAACTACAGTCATGAGACTTGGTTGGTTGGTTGCTTGAATTAAAATTACAGCAAATGTCCTTAATAAAAAAAGTTGGGATCACATGAAAGGTGTAAAAAACTAACATCACTACAAAAAGTCTATTAATCTAGGTGAAAATATATGTAAATATTTTAATTTTTGTGCCATTTCAGTAAGATAAAAGTTTTATCAGGTATGTAGGGGATGGCTTTCCTAAAATAACTTTTGAGAAGAGGTTAGTTAAAGACAGTGATAACGACACGCAGTTCTCAAACTACATAGTGCTGAACAGCCAGACTTGTAGGCAGCCAACAATTTATTTAACTTAATAATTTATTAACTCATATTAATCTTTGCACTAACTCAAAACAAAGAATTTAGTATTCCCAGGTAGATGGATCTGGACTTAAATCCTGAGAGGTGAAGGAAGTAGATTCTTGTCAGATCTCCTTGGCTCTGAGTAACTACTGGACACCAAGAAAACATCAAGTGTGAAAGAAAGCAGATTCATGCTGGATGAAAGCTGGAAATCTGGACAAAGAACACTTAAAAAGCAGTTCACCCAAATCCAGCAGAATCAGCCAAAAAAAAAAAAAAAAGAATATCAGAAGCAGCAATTCTAGAAAATGAGATAATTTAGATGGTTTAGAGGTTTTCAGTTAACTGAGAGGATCACCATGATGCTCCATGAAGCTCCTGTTACAGTCTTTGACAATATAAGGACACTGAACGTACTTAAAATGGAACTCGGAAAAAACAGATATTTTAAACAAACTATGAATAAAGAGTTGAAAGCAACAACAATCTGCTGATGCAAGTATAAAACATGATGCTTTAATTTTGAATCCTTGCCAAGACATCACATTTTTATTAGAACAAGGAAAAGATAATTTAGAGAGGACTATGGAGAAAGAATGACTTCTAAAAAATGGCAGAGAGTGAGAAGTTGTCTGCTGAAGACCAATTTATCGTAGAATTTCTTCAAAGGCAGTCACAGAGCAGGCCATGTCAGCTAAGCCTCAGGAAGAAAACAAGCCAGAAAAAATTATTGTACTGCCATCTGATAGCAGCCATACTCATTTTGTAAAATACATTAATATAGGGTTGGGTTTTTTTCAAATAAACATACGTTTGCTTTGCTTGTTGTTCAGTTCTGAACCACCTCTGAAATGGAAAAGATGTATCCATGGTCAGAGACTGGACTTCAAACTAGGTATTCATACACACCTTTGATAGTGTCAGGTTTTTTAGATGACGGTTTATGGCTATTCGGTTTGAAAAAGACCTATAGATGATTATGTACACATAGCCTAAGAGACACTTTTATTAGTCAACTTGTCAAAAAATGTCATGATATTTCTTTGATGCTTTCATTAAAAGAAAAAAAAAATTCTTCTTGACTTTGATTCATAGAATCGTAGAATACCAGATTTGAAGGGACCTCAAGGATCATCTGGTCCAACCTTTGTTGGCAAAAGCATGGTCTATACAAGATGGCCCAGCACCCTGTCCAGATGAATCTTAAAAGTCTCCAATGATAGCCAATCCACCGCTTCCCTGGGGAGATTATTCCAATGGTTGATTGTTCTCATTGTGATTTTTTTTTTCTCTTGTATCCAATCAAAATTTCCCCTAGAGTAACTTGTACCCATTACCCCTCATATTTTCCATGTGACTCCTTGTAAGAAGGGAGTCTCCATCTTCTTTGTAGCCACCCTTTAAATACTGGAACATGGTGACAGGGTCTCCTCTAAGCCTTCTTTTCTCAAGGCTGAGCAAAAACAGTTCTCTCAACTTTTCCTCTTATGGCATTCTCAGTCCTTTGATCATCTTTGTGGCCTCCTCTAGACCCGCTCCAGCCTGTCCACGTCTTTTTTGCATAGCAGGGACCAAGACTGAACACAGTACTCCAGATGTGGCCTAAAAAACACTGAGTAGAGTGGGATAATGATTTCTTTCTCTCTGCTGGTGATGCCTGTGTTGATGCAACCCAGCATCCTGGTGGCTTGCTTTGCCACTGCAGCACACTGTTCACTCATATTGAGCATACTGTTCACCAGGACCCCCAGGTCCCTTTCCACAGAGCTGCTCCCCAGCCAGGTAGATCCCAGCCTGTGCTGCACTCCTGGTTTATGTTTTCCCAGGTGCAAGACCTTACCCTTGTCCTTTTTGAACTTCGTAAGGTGCTTGTTAGCCCACTCTTCCAGTCTATTCAGGTCTTCATGCAGGGTGGCTCTCCCTTCCAAAGTGTCCTCTTCCCCACTCAGTTTGGTATCATCAGCAAACATCGTCAGGGTATGCTTGATCCCATCATCCACATCACTTATGAAGATATTAAGCAGCGTTGGGCCCGATGTCAATTCCCAGGGGACCCCACTTGTGACAGGTTGCCAGTTTGAAAAGGAGCTATTTACCACCATCCTCTGGGTGTGGCCTGTCAGCCAGTTCCCCACCCACTGCACAGACCACTTGTCTAGACTGTAACACATCAGTTTCTTTATGAGGAGGCTGTGGGGAACTGTATGGAAAGCCTTGAAGAAATCCAGGTAGACAACATCCACCACTCACCCCTCGTCAACCGAGCAAGGTTACTTTGTTGTAGAAGGCCATCAGGTTTGTCAAGCACGATTTGCCCTTGCTGAATTCATGCTGGCTTTTCCCAATCACATGCTTCATTTCATTTGTGATAGCCCCCAGGAGGATTCATTCCATAGCTTTTCCAGGGACTGAAGTAAGACTGATGGGCCTATAATTTCCCATACCCTCCTTTAAGCCTTTCTTGAATGTAGTTCTCTCTAGAAAGGGAGAATTCATGTCCTGGTATCGTTGGACCATAATCTGTCTTGTGCCCCAAAGGCATACACCTGTGCAAGGCAGTCGTGGTCTATTGCATCTGAGTGACAACCCATCATGACTATTTGTATTCATCCTAGAAAGCACCCAGCAAGGGTAGACACCTGAACAATATACCTAGATTTAAAACCACTCAGACAGTATGTGGGCAATGCACCAGATGGGGGCTTTGGTACTATGGAAGGATAGAAGAAAAGGGGAAAGGGGTGGGAAGATGATGTCAGTTATGACACCCTTCTGCAGTAGCTATCCTGATCTGTATTTGTGGCATGCTTTGTGATTTCAAAGTGTTACCAGTTTGGGATTCATTTGGGAACTAGAAAAATTTATTTTTTAATTCTTGGTCTTCGGGGGAAAAAATTACAATGGGACAATTGAGAAATGCCTTAACATATGATGGAATTATTCTGTACAGAAAATAATTGTATGTGACTAGGAAAAAGCAAGTAGAAATTTTCATTGTCAATAGAATTGCTAATACAATTACAATACAATATCCATACATCCCTATTTCGTTCAGTGGGAAATCTTGATTAAAATTCTTTTTTACCGTGACATAATGCCAAGAAATGACAAAGGAATAGAAGAAACTGCAAACAAAATGCAACCTAGCACACAAGGGAAAGATTTGATGAAAAAGAACAGCATTACTACCATAGCAACAATCTGTCGTGTATACAGTTCCTTAACTTTAAATGCAGCTTTATCATTTTAGTGGGTGAAGGAGGTGCCTAGCTGTAGTATTTTTATGTCTAAACCTTAAACTTGGGCTTTCAGCACTGAAGATATTTTTTCTTGGTATTAAATCTGTTCCGCTGAAAGGATATTAAATTGATTCACTGTATTCTAATAAAACAGGTGGATTTAGGCAGTGAAAAATTATAATGTAATAGAGACCAATTACTGCTGAAAAGAAAAAGAATGGATGTGTTGCCATAATAGTAATTAAAAGAAGTGAACATCTAGTGTATGAAGAATGAATTGAAGAGATTAAACTGGAATCTAATCTCATAAGAGGTGAAATGAAGGGCAAAAATAACCACAAACCACAAGGTGGGAAAGGGTTATGGGTGACTGCATTTGAGTCACATGAATGCGTACATGAAACTTTGATATTTCTGTCTGGAAAACTCCATGAAAAATGTGTGTCCATGTCATTCATGCATGTGCTGTACAACTCCCTGAACAGTGAGCCTGAAATAGAGGATATGCTATAATTGTAAAACATTCTGGAGGACCGCAAGTCAATTCTGCAGGTCATGCAATACATCAAAAGGTCATCTGAGTTACTATGCCTGAGCAAACCAAATTCGCTGGGAATTTATAGTACACTAAATGCATCCCCAATGCATCAACACATTGAACTCATTGAATTTGTGCTATGCTATTAAACTGCATATATACAACAGCCATTTTTTTCAAGATTCCAGCTGTTACACAGCCCAGTCAGACCACCTATTATTTCTCTGCAGAATACTACAGATTAGACTCAAAAATCCCAGCCACAGGTTTTATAGTTAGGATACCAAAGCCACACTGGCTCCCTGTTTCAAAATAACACTTGAGTAAAGGAAAAAAAAATAAAAATAAATCCCTTGAATAAGTATAAAGGAAAAAAACCTTGTGAAAAGAAATTGAAAAATTGAATTAAGCATGTTCTAAACAAAGAGTACAGAAACAGAGTATTACATGGAAGTTAAGGTAATTTTTTTTAGGTTTTACTGGCTTAGAACATGTTACCATGCATCATGTCACTTCCATAATGGTGTGGGACCTTTAGTGCTAATGAGAATAGATTATTTTACTTTTGTTGCCTGGCCAATGTACAATGTGGGTACATCTGTTCCTACCAATGTATCTTCCAAAGGTATGCGCACAGTGTCATTATACTTGAAGGCCTCACACTGTCTTCAGGATTTACCCCCCCAGTCACATTGTGTCCTGCAATTATACCTTCAAGGTTCAGCCTTCCTTTTACAGGTAATGAAGACATAACTACGTATGATAAGACAGTATGTTACTCTCAGATATGCCCTCCAATGTTAAAATAGAGCTATAGCCAGAAAAGATAGGATACCTGGAAAAGGTCCTGGGCTATTTAGCATCTTTGGACGCTCAGATTAAAGTATACAGATACACAAGTTTCATATTTCCTAATATGCCTGAAATCTATTTCTCCTCACAACCAGATCAGTTTTCATTCTGGACCAGGAAGGTCAACACCTGTTCCAAAAATAAAAGATTGGTCAGTTGCAGTGAAGATTCATCTAGAACATTATCCCATCTCTGAAATTAGCCAATGCAGAAGTCTAAACAAGAGTAAATATGTAAATATTTACTTCCTTGCTTTCCACCAACTGCTTCCAGAGATTAGTGACTTAAACTTCTCAGTAAAGAAGCAGTATCTTACTACAGGACATACTGCCTAATTTTAGGTGTCTGCAATCTATATGTGCAGCTCTATATCTGAATTAGTGTCCTTATTCAACCTCAGTAGTCCGTGGAGAGAAACAGAAATTCTGTGGGCTGTTCAAAGAAACCACAGAGATTGAGGTGATTCTCTCAGTTTTAGATTACTTCTTCAATTTCCACAGCTGCATTTTGAACCAAGGTGAATATTTAGTATTGTAAATATCTGGCACTCGGTTCCATTACTTAGCTGTGTTCTATGAAATGCATTGTTTTGTCTGTTTTTAACTTATCTTTTTAATTTGATATCTACCAGTTCTTCTATTTTAGCTTGCATTACAAGACAGTATCTTGCATAATGATATCTTATACTATAAGAGATTGTAAGTTTTTATACATGAAAGAAGTGACCTCCATTTTATGCTCTCCTTCAGCCCAAAAAGGTTCCCTTCAGTGAAGGACACTGAATAATAGCGTGAATATTTCATTTTCTTGTAGTGATACCGCGTCACCTTGCTGAAAGTATCCTTTGGCTCTCAAAAGAGATTGTTAATCTGTTTTATACTGTGGCAAACATGACACCCGTGTCTTCCATGATCTGTATGATTGCTTTGTAAGAAATCCATTGTATAATGTTGTTGGAATGCCACCTACTTAGGTGGCACGGCTGTTTATGATTTGAGTACTTAACCCCATGACAAGGAGCATGTTGTGGATATATAATATGATGTTAATGCTCCTAAGTCAACTGTCTAATTTGGCGTCTTAATCAAGGAAATGAACTACATTCCAGGAGCACCAAAAAAAAGAACAAGTTTCAGTACTCCAGCTCCCAATTATCTTTGGATATACTCCTACAATAGCTTCTGAGGTTACATGGGATTAATGTAGACCAGCAAAAGTAGGCAGACCCAATTACAGGACAGGCATGCATAGGACCTGCTTCAAAAACACTTAAGCAGGCTATACCCAAAGCATCTCACCTATGTGGCTGCAGGAAAGGTAGATTATTTGTCACAACCTGTAAGTTCAACCAAGCATCTGCCTGATTTGCAGTACAAGTTTAGGATGCCTAGAAATGTAATAAACCAACATAAATTTGGAATCTATTCTAAGAAATGGGAAAAAGTTATCATGCCATGTATCGTCTCTTTAATTCCCATAACCTAGTGTTTCTGGTTCCTCCTGTTCCCAGACCCAAACATGAGTTGAAAAGACAGTGGATGAAATTCCTTGTTATAGTAATGTGATTGACAAACTGTGCATTGATGAAAGGAGAATTAAGTTTTTACCTCTTTTTCAAAGAAATATTCTCACAAATTCAATCAGGGATCTGACACCCAAGTTAAACATCTTTAAGTGTTTGTTTGGTTTAGATTTTATAAATCAAAGCCAGCATTAGAAGTTTCTCAAACAAAATTATATCCTCCTGTACACTTTTGCAACTGATTTGTCTCTAAATTGTGTCCAGAATTACCTGTGCAAAGATATAGATGTATGCTTAATTTAGTCAAAAAAATAATTTTGGTTTTCTTATTGTAATGCATTGAATAAGAAGAACTAATTTCACATTTCAAAGTCCAGGTGGAGTTCATTCTGACGTTATGGAAAACATATATTTTACTAGGGAAAAAAAATGGAAAATTGAGAAAACCTGATATAAAAATTCATAGGACTTGTGTCGTCAATGAAAAATCATGCCCATTTCAAATTTGCACCAACATCCTACCATCAAATATCAGTATTAGTGATTTTCTAGAAAATATGTTCTGGGAAAACTTTTACATGTTATGTGCATGGCAGATTTTTATTTTCTTGTCATTGGAAGTTTCAATAAAAAATAGTACAGCTTCAAGACACAAAAGAAAAAAATCCCCTTTCTCAACATTATCTGTAAACTTTCCCTAACCTCGTGAGTGCTGAATGTTGAATAGAAAGTTAATGCCTTGGTTGTGAAAGGTATTAGTCAGGAACACATGCAAAATCATATATGTGCCAAATTCCAGTCCTACAGTTTAGGATAAATTATTGCCAACATTTATTCTTGTTTCTATTTTGTAGTTGTGATAAAGTATATAAAACATGTGCCAGTGTATGTAAGTGTGTGTGCACATGCATGCACGTGTGTGCAGAAATTAACTGACATAGGGGACTGCTTTGTGTGAATATTTTGTGACAAAATTACAAGGCAACATTCTAAATTGAAGTGATAACAGATTTTTGAGAAGAGAGCAAATCGAAACCACAGATGGAACCTGTACCATTTTTTAAAGCATTACATTTGAGCTAAAAGACAGCTTTGACTTGTAAGATACAAGCCAATTTGCCTTGCAAGGCCAAGTAAGTATTTTTAATCATGAAATCTGCTAAGAGAAAGAAATCGTTTTCTCTAGTTCTCTCCCTCTATATTATAAATAAAAGTGAATGAAATAGACCTTGATTTTGATCCTCTAACTGCTATTGAAAAAGTTTTTATATAGTTGAAATATTTCAAAGACAAAAATAATCCTGAAACTTTTTTAAAAGTTCTTTTTTTTTTCAGAATAAGAATTTAACCCATTATACACATTGAGCACCTTCATTTTGACTACTGAACAGTATTACAAAGCCATGAACTTTGTGATTGTTCATATATGGAAATAGATATGTGTAGATTCATTGGTGTACAGAACACTGATAATAGTATAAAATTAACTTGACTTGTTCTCTGTAGCAGGATGTAGTAATCTTTGTACAAAGTTGATTTCTTGTACAACATAATTTAAGACCATATGTGTAATTTTACTGTATGCTCCACATAAAAAATTACAATCTTATTCTAATTCATTGTTAAATGATGCCTCTTTTGAATTTGTTTTATTATTATTATAAAATCATTAATGTCCTTTTTTAATGACTGAATGGGGTTTTGTTTATTTTTTCAGGAAGTTGTCGTTGTAGAGACGGACACGACACTCAATATCCAGTTACAGCAATCGTCCTCCTCCTTTATTTTTACAAGCAGTGCTCTTTTATATCCTCTTAGCTGGTTGCTTATCTGTGCATATATTCTAACATTCTACTTTTGCCCAATCCACTCTCACATCAGACACCATTCAGCCAATACAATTGTTGATCACGCGCTGTTCATGCTCTGGGAAAAGCCAGGATGTTTACCACCCCTTATCTTGTTTGCTCGGATCTTCTCAGGATTCTTCTGTCTCCTCAAGGGTACACGGGTATCTGTTCAGGGTCAGTGTTAAACTTGTATTTTGATCCCTCGGACCAGCCGAGGTCTCCCACAGGAAGTTATCTTTTTCCTCCTGGATAACTGTGATTTTCATTCTCTGTCAATGAATTATTACACAGTGTATCCCTGGTATACCTTTAACAGAGGGTTGGTTTGTTTGTTTGTTTTTACTATTAGATTTACTGTGTATCCCAAAAAGGTGATGGAGAACTGTGTTTGTCAATGTATGGGAGGCTCCTATAGACCATATGATTCATTACTGAATGTAAATCCTGTCATCTTGGGCTATGTAAAAGTTTAGGAATCCATTGGTTCTTTATTTTCCCAGGCTGTGCTTTAAACTGATGACCACGGGTTTTGCTTATGATTATACTTTCACCATTTGCTTTTTATTGTTGCAGCATAACTCTGCTTGGATAGAGATAAATTCATTAGGGTCAGTTTCTGTAATCATCTTTGAGAAGCACATACTTCTCTGAGCAATCCAATAATTTCTGTAAAGTTACTGGATTTAGATAGAGGAGTTACTTTAATTGACATGATTTTTCCTAAAACAAGGTAAGAGCAATGCAAAATAAAACACATAATAAAATAAAAATAACAGAATTATGTCAAATCATATAAAGTAATATAAAAATAAAATAATGTAGTATAAAGTGCTGTATCAATCCTGCTTTTATCTTACTAGCTTTATTTTCTGGCTCAATTGTCTTGGCTCACATGTGTCGAGTCAGAGTTCTATACTACATCTTGTGGAATACATGACAATTTCAAACTTGCTGCTGCAGCTGAGTTCTTATAACACTGGTAGAGTCACATTTCCATATGTTCTTTGTCTTATAATATATTCTGTTGGATTTTCTCTTGCGTGGCAATGTATGATGCACAGTCTGGCCCTTAAGTTACTCTGTAAAGTATCTTTATCATCTATCTATCTATCCATTTAGAATGTTGAAGTTTAGTTTTTTCTAGACTTATGTCAAATATCCATTCTGAAACTCATGGAACAGGTATGATGGGTCTGTCTAGTATCCTATCCTGATGCAATATTTTGGGACACAAAATCCGGTCGCCTAGTCTACTTGTCTGTGACCTGTCTGAGCAAAGTATACATCTCATTTCTCATTCAAAGTATACATCTCAACATTTCTTTTCTGTGACAGGTGCAAAGTGAGGACTGCGTAGGCACATTGCATTCTAATTTAGACGCAAAATGTGAATGAAGAGAAAGCAATGAGAATAATAATGTAGACAGAGCTGTAGAATTTAGGCAGATTCCAAAAATCTTAGAACAACATCACTGCTACATTTCATAAATAGGCTTTTTGCCATTCTCACTGACTGTCAATTTCTTTTTTGTGTTTGCTGTTTATTAGCACTTCATACAGCACTAGTCATCATCCTGTCCAGCTATTCCAGAAGATACACATTCTGGTTCTGTTGAAAACATGTAGAAAAGAGTTGCTCCCATGAAGTGGAATTTCACTTCTCTCTAAGATGTATCATATGAAGAAAAGGCACTGATGGTTACAATTCTGAATTATTGGGGGTTTTTAATTTAAAAAGAAAAAAAAGAAAAAAAGGAAAAAAGAAAGGAGCAGTAAGACCAGTCAAGCAATCAATAGAGAGTTAAGTAATTTCTAGCATTTTAAACAATTTCCATCTTCGGATTCTTGGTTTAATAAAATATAAAATGGAGAAGCTAATTAAGGTTAGTAGGGCTGATTTTCATGCAGCCTGTGACAGTGATGTATGTCAGAAGTACTCCCAGATAGAAAGGGAAAGGAAAGAAATGTAAAAAAAATAGTAATGCAGAGTAAAAGGGAGAAAACACAACTAGCTGCAAAGCCTCATAAATTACTCCTATGATAAAGGGGGAAGAAATGAAATATCTTTTCCATCTCCTACGAGAATGCTAGCAAGATGGAACATAACTTCTGGAAACTCATTTGAGACTGCTAAAATATTTTCACTTTTACCAGCCATGTATTATCTCTGCCTACTGGACTATGGACAGCTACTTATGACGGTACAACTTTCACTCAAAATCCATTCTAAATAACTATGCATTTGTCCTACACACGTCTCTTGTGACACCCAAAAAGAAAACAATGACAACAGAATGGGGCAGTATATCAACATTTCTTTTATAAACTCAAGAGATTTCCTCTCTTTGCAGAAACTCCCAAATTGCTTCAGGAAATGGAAAAAAAATGTTAAGGAAAAAAATATCTTCTCCATAATGTGTTCCTGTGTCTTGCCATAGATGTATTTCCTCAGTGAAGGAGGTATCCATTATGTATTCTGGATGCCCAGTGCCAAGAGAGTTCCGATACCAATGGTTCTAGAGAAGCAGGAGAAAAAATAAATGAGTCATAGAGGCTAAACTGGGGGATCCAGGACTGATTTTCAGCTGCTGACCTCCTTGTAGTGTGAGACCCAAGTGTACATCATCTTACACCCTCATCAGATTCAACTAGAAGGAAAATCAAAAGTGCGCACAGATGGAAACTGTGGTGTGTACGAAAGCTGTCCCTATTCAGAGGATCAGGGACCAGGACTGCAGTAAAATATGCACGATCCACAGTTAAGATGAAACCAGAGTTTAAAAAACTGAGCTAATTTCTGAATGAATAAAAGATATGAAATCGTCCACCTTATGAATGATACTGCTAAGGAATCTTGCACCAGAAGAAACAGCATATTCTGGAAAGCAAATATTCCTGCAAGAAAGAAAAATCTACATTTATATTATTTGGCTTCTAAAAGTTTCTATATATGTGAAGGAGAATAATTTCCCATTGCTGGATAATTATGCTAATTAAAGCGTGTAGAAATACAAATGGGACCAAATGCACCATAGTATCTTTTTAAGAATACAGACATGAAAATCAACTTGTTCTTAATGTGAACAGATTTCTGACTCACTTTATGATTCATGCAGTGCTTATTATGTAAGGTTGTTTATACTCTCTTCCAAAACCTTATTACTTTTTCACTGTCTTTTACTTGGTCTCCACCCTTAAAAAAAGTCTATATATTATTTTGTAAGACATTCTAGTTGGGTGGACCAATTAAAGGTAACACACTAAATCTCCCTTTGTCTATTTCTTTATGTAGTGATTGACTAATTCAAAATATATGGAGAGATGTTATATTGATCCCACAGCTCTCTGTTCCCAAGCAAATCACCTAATCATTTATCAATGGTGCAATCTATTCGTTTTATGGGACTTCTACATTCCTGATTGTATATATTCCAGACCCAGCTTCAAATAGAGGATATGGTAGCACGGTGTCCCAGAATGCCTTATAATCTAATGGTTAAGACATTTCCCAAAGCTGAGGGAAGTTGAATTTTCCTCAGGTTTTGGAGAAAAATGGAACCCAGGTTCCACATTTCTGAGCACAGGACCCTAGCAACTTTCTGTTATCTAGCTGATTGATACCAATGCTGGCTACCTTTGATAAATGAACAAGTTCAGTTCAGTACCTACTGAAGGAAACTCGTCAATATTGAACATTTCTTTCGGCTAGCTCTAGGCAGTGCTTCATTGAGCACACAGACTTTTTGGCTTATGCTTTGGATTAGTCTAACTTGACGGACTATCAAGGGAACCTGGGTGTATGCAGCTTACAAGGTGTCATGCATCTCATGTGCTCAAATGCTAAGTCATGGCTAGTTATCTTTTTAAGCAAAAGATAAAATAAGTATTTCAAAAAAAGAATAATTCCATCCTAAAATCAGTATCCAAAATAACTTCGAGAAATCAGTCCTTGTAATTTTTTTTTTTCCTTTTTTAGCTATCTAAAATTAACTGACATTGATTGTTTGGGTTTGGTGGTTTGTTTTTAGTTTTTTTTTTTAGGAATTACAATGTCCAATTTACATGATCCAAATCTTGAGTCAAAGTATAAAAACCATGACAAATCTCAAACGTTATACCAAAAATAATAAGGCAATAATGATAATCAAGTTCCAGTATCATTTCAGTTATATGATATGCACTGATTTATTTCCAGCTTAAATGGAATAGAGTAACAAAGCAATATGGGAGAGATGATTTAAGTAGCTGCTTGTTCATAATCTCAGGCCAGTCTGGTGAGAGTTATAAGACACAAACCTCCAGCCTTTAGAATTCCTGCAGTTTGCAGATTGTTCAGTACCCATTTATAAGTCTAAAAGATTGTTTCATTGCAGATTTATGCACATGACATAGAATCACAGAATCACAGAATTTTCAGAGTTGGAAGGGACCTCTAGAGATCATCTAGCCCAACTCCCCTGCCAAAGCAGGATTGCCTAGAGCACGTTACTCAGGACTGCATCCAGGCGGGTCTTGAAAATCTCCAGAGAAGGAGACTCCACAACCTCCCTGGGCAACCTGTTCCAGTGCTCTGTCACCCTAACTGTAAAGAAGTTTTTCCGTGTGTTGGAATGGAACTTCCTATGTTCCAACTTGTGCCCATTGCCCCTCCTCCTGTCACTGGGAACCACCGAGAAGAGTGTGGCCCCATCCTCCTTCAACCCACCCTTTATGTATTTGTAAGCAATAATAAGGTCTCCCCTCAGCCTTCTCTTCTCCAGGCTAAAGAGTCCCAGCTCTCTCAGCCTTTCCTCATAAGGTAGAATGCAGCTTTCATTTCAGTTATTAACATTGTTCATAACTAATGTTGACCAAAAATACAATATCTCTTTTCTTACAATCTTGACTCATTTTTAAGCTAATATATGATATTTGTTGCTACTCACTCACAAATAAAGCACATAGGTACAGAAAATAAAAGACCGATCTTGTGTTGTAATGCATCAGTTTTACCTTTAGGCTGCTTACATTAGATTACTCAATACAGTTTATTTAGTTGTTGTTGTTAAAAACAACAAAAAAAATGTGCAGATTAACTTGGGAATAAGAAAAAAAAGAGTTTATGTTTATTGGGTTTTATGCTTACAGTTAAAAGAGGTTATTTTATACATATTTATGTATGTATACAAAAAGTATATAAAAAGTATATTTTGTTTTACACTTTTGATTTTTTTAATGCTTTTGTTTCAAACCAATGCATTTGTTATAGATATTCCTGCAAGCTTTTCATGAAGTCACTGTAATACCTTCAAATACATGAAGTAGTAGTTTCCCCACAACAAATGTCCTGCCATTTTCATTTTTCTATCATTATTAATTTGAAAGGTATGTAATTTGTTGTGCTATCATGGGGAGCCCTCACTGGTACAAGGAATAATATATTGCAACTCTTTTGGTCTATTACATTTAACAGACAGAATTTTCCTCTCATAGTTACACAGTTCTGTTCATTCTTTCTATCTGTCCTGAAGACTGACATTTTTGTTATATCCTGAATGCTGTCTGACAACTTTTTCTTTAGAGAAAAAAATCCTCTAAAGCAGTCTTCAGAGTGAATTACAGTTTTGCAAGTAAACCCCAATGGGACAACACTGTTTTACTGGTATGTGAGCTGTTGTTATTACTCATATTTGAAAAGTTTCTGTCCATTGGAGAGGGTGGGAAGAAAAAGGAAAAAATAAATATTTAGAAAACTACTCTTGTATTTTCTGGTCGTGATGAGGTAGGGCCCAGAAAAATACATTTGTAACAGTGACCTTAGATGATTTTTCATTAAGTTCTGAAATAATCATTCTCTTTGCTTTTCAAGGCTGGTCTGTGTATGAAGTGAGGTAAACCCTCAGAATTACCTCATGTGAGTCGTCTTGTGTCTATCAGTGTCCTCTTTCCAAACTTTTTGTGGATTTTTTATCTCCTCATGTCCTACTGGAGGTACGTCTTAATTTACATAAATTCTTCCAAATTTGCTCCAGCATTACCTTATTTTCTTTGCATATGAGCAAGCACCTGTCTTTTGCTAAAGTTAATTTTGTTTCATAGGATTTTAAAGGAAATTGCTGTGGCAATAGTTTTCTTCCACCTGTAGCAGGAGTTTCTGTCTTTTTTTGCTATTACTGCAGCAATATTTCCAATGTATCAGACAAGCAGAAGAGATGAACAGGTTACGACTGTAGTTATTAATGAAGAAAACAAATGAAAGTTATAATAACTCTTTTTTTTTTTTTAATTAACTTTGTAGTTCTACAAATTTCTGGGCAAAAGAGGTATGAACTTTCTACTTTATGAAAAAACAGTAGAAATTAATATAAAATAAGTAAAAGGAAAATTTTGTAGTGTTGCTTCACAAGCAAACCTGATGTTTCAATATTATGGAGATTTGTGCATGATTGAAGAAGACATTGAAAAACAATCCAACCTTGGTACACTTATTAAAACCACAACTTTAATTTTTTTATAAATGTTATTTCCGCCTGAATTTTTCTCTGCAGAAACAATATGGGAAAGAAATCTTGCAAATTCTGGATATTTTAAACCATACCTCAGTATTTTTTACCCCTTTGGGTCTGACAGCTGCTATTGACCAGTCAAGAGAGCTTAGGTAGCCTTGATAGTTCTGCTTTTCTCTGGGAAAAGAAGAAAGTAAACAAATTAAAAAAAAATATTTTGTCAGAAATTAAAAGTATAAAATTAGCTATTTAAGCCTGAGCTAGTTATCTTAAGCTCTCTGTATCGTCAATAGAAATAGACACCTTCAGACACATCTCATTTCATTCTGTCTACCTATGATAGACTAAAAGAGTCACTCCCGGAAGATGCCTTCTTTCTTCATTGCCTATAAGGAATCATGAAGTGCCTAGCTAAGATTCAGACATCCAATTCTTAGGTGCTTAAGTTAGTAAAATGAAATCAAGAATAAGATTATTTTTTTTTTTAATCTAATCACATGTTCTGCTGCCTGAAGGTTCATGGAATTTTAAAAACATAGAAGAAACAAGGAAGCTTTAGAAAAAGCAAGAATATCTGTACATCTCATCCCTTTTTGATTTATATAATCTTTACTAAACGAAGAAAGTTTCAATTCAGGCATTCAGTTTTAAAATTATCCACATCACGTACTGCTTGAGATACTATTGAGCATCCAAGATACATCTTTAGAACTGGTAGGTATGACACAGGACCCAAAGGAGATCCATCCCTTTCTGAAATGACAATCGGACAAAGATGGAACGACTTTGAGTATGTAAAAAGACATTAGACATCTATGATTAGGCATCTGGGTGGGATTCAGCTTGCCCTAACTTTATGTGTCTACAATGAGGATACCTTTATGTGAAGTAGTTGCTTGAGGTCCCATTATGCTCAACAGAGATTAAGGGAAGAAATCACCTGTAAGCACTGAGTACGTTTTTAGATGTTCTAGTATATGAAAGATATCTGTTGACTTGAGTGACATCTTACTGACACAGGCTTTAAGAGAAAGCCATATCCTCTGGAGGGGCAAGATAATCTAAGATACTTGAAATGTCACTGAAATGGTACATCATTTGATTAAGTTATTAATGTAAGTGTACATGTATATACATGCATGTGTATATGTTTGTATATACATTCACATACATGGAAAAACTCTCAGAATATCCTAATGATATTGTTTGGATAAGCAGCAACATTTTAGAGTTAAAAAGACAGGAAGAAAGAATTTAAAAGAATGTCCATGTGAGTATATGTTCCTGCATACGTGCAGAAATATGGAAAAAAAAAGTATATATGAAGTAAAAAAAAAAAAAAAAACACTGTAGCTCAAATTTACATGAGGGATTATTCTTACACTTATTTTCCCCCTTTTTTTGTGCTGCATTTGAAATCATTTAATACATAATTTCTTTGGTAGAGTATCCATGTTTCTGCAAAGTACTAATCATACCCGTGGGTAATATAAATCTAATAAATAACAACCCTCATGGACTTGAGCAGAAAGCATTCATACGGCTGAGTATGAAATTCTCAGAGGAATGTGGATACAAGACAGCTATCACTACAGAAATACTGAAATCTTTTGTCACATTCAGGAAGGACGTTAGGGCCTAAGCTTATGTAAAAGAAAAGGCCCAGAAATCTTTCTGGAGATGTGTAGACTGCTGATACAATTTTGAAATGCTCAGTGTGTCAAACGTATTGATCAAAACATCCTAAACAACTATTACATCCTTTGCAAATAACACAAAAACCTTGGTAAAATGTATTGACTGACCTCTTTTACTTCGAAGTCACAGACTATTTCCTCGTGGTGCATGGGCTCGCTCTTTATTTTTTCTTGTAAGACATATTGACAACAAACATTAACTCATCAGGAACAGGCCAGTGATACTGACGCAGGAATGAAACACAAATCTTTGCTTCCACCAGTCTGTGAAGTGTGTGTCTGCGTTCATGTGTATGCACGTATCTATCTATCGGTAACTATGTACTCTCGCTTTTGAAATGAATTTTAGCAATATTAGCAATGTCAGATTAGCTTTACTCATGCTTCGTGCTATGTGTTCTGCTCTCATGTTCTGGCAAAACGATCTGCCACAGCTGAGACTCAGAACACCTCTTGGCTTTACCTGAGACCTTTGTGATGACAACAGCTCTCCCTGGCTTCTGTACAACTGATCTGCCTAAGCTGTAAGAGTGGTCCTCTAGATTCCCATTACAGTCACTATAATTAGGTTAAGTAAGTCCTCTAAGAGAGCATTTATCCAATCAAATTATACTCCAGAAGTTGATCTCCATTCTTTCTCCTTCCAGTGGCTTTATTAAAACTTCTCTCTGGAAATTTATCAATAAAAATGGCAGCAAAATCTGTAACTTCTAACTACTGTGATGGCATCATAAGGAATACTTTAAAGACCCTAGGCATTAAAATGCAGACCGCAGTATCTGCCAAGCTTTGCTTTTGTAGGAATCTAGATGCAATGGAGCTGTGTCTAGCTTTAATCACTCTGCCATTAATTTCATGTAAAATTAAGAACAAAATATACTCATTTGACATTTTAAATTTGCTAAGTGTCTTTTGCATAAACAATCATGTGTAGGGATTTTGCGATTATTTTTTGCACAACAAACCAACCCACAAGATTGATTTAATGTCTCCATGGCTTTTTCTGGAGATTCTAGATTCTCACTAGAAATTGCCTTGTCGTAGCTATTTTATTATCTTTTTTATCTCAGCATTTATAGAAAATCTGTCTCTAGTATCACCATTTTTGTCAAAGTCATTGCTTGTTGGTAGTATGTTGCTTATATTTAAACTGTGTGGTCCTGCTAGCACCATTAAATGATCAGTTTAGACCTCTTCCTATGCCACAGGTGCTTACATAGATTAAATTGCTGCTTAACAAAATCACTTGGTTTTTAAAGTAAAAGTACATGCACAAGTTCTGCAAGATCTTTAACTAAATGCTTTGCTTCTTGTTCATATTAAAAATAAAATGCACAACTTAACTTCCTTTCAGTACTTGCACAATGATGAAGGAGATTATTTTGAAAAACACACTTAGTAATGAAATACCGTTAACAGTAAAATATCATTAGTAGTAATATCATTCCACTGTGTTAAACAGCCTATTTCTCATAAAGTTTATTTATGAAATTCTGGAATCCTTCTTCAAGCTAGCGTATCAATGTTAACCACATCAAAGCTGCAGATATTTTTTTCTCTTCTTTCTCCCTCAGTTATCTCCTGTAACAGAGCAGATTTTTATAAGTAGGACTTTTAAATTTATTTATTTTCATTTTTGATAGCTACTTACATTGTTTGATGTTATACCAACAGCACTAAAAGAACTACATACTTCTAGTGCACAGAACAAGTGAGAGATGACTTCAGAATAACAGACACATGCAGCACTTCAGTGAATACTTTGTCATCTTGTGCTGTAAAAGATATGTTTCCATTTAAAAATAAATAAATCTCTACATGTTAAGGCTACAAAGATAGTCTGCTTTGAGACAGTACGGTGCAGCCAAGGTATTACTATCAATTCATGATGAGTGATGATTCTTTTACGCTAGCAGATATATTTGGAAAAATGACAAAGGGGACTCCTATTAAGGGAGGTTATAGATGTAGTAGTTGTAAGTTGCATCTTTTCAAGAGGGCTGTGTTTGTTTTTCTGTTATTACTGGTTGATTACATTGCCACACAAACTGTAAGAACAGGACAGAGAATCAAACCAAAGGTCA
>NW_009661373.1:716727-747133 GCF_000708025.1 Charadrius vociferus | reverse complement strand
AAAGTAAGAACAGCAAAAACATATTTGATATTCACACCTAACATTCTTCTATTTTCCTGTCATTTTCAGCTAGGAGGATTTCTTGAGCTGGATTTTGTTTTGCACATTTTTTTCCCTCACTGTTGGGGTTTTTTTTTGCTTCATGATCGTCCTTTTCAGCCTCTGTAATTTTTTGCATCCACAAGGAATTCTTCTCAAGGAATTTGCTGTCTACTGACTGAAGAAGCAATTTATTTTTTTTTAATGCATTTAAATGACACCATACCTTCCTAAAGATTTGTAAACATTTCTTTCTGATATGTTTCTTTGGTATACCAATGCATGCCATTTTGCTTCCCGATATCGTGGCGGAATTTCTGAGTCAACTTACTGAAACTTAGAACGAATAGTGTATTTATTAACTGGTACATCTCAACTGTAGCCTTTGTCACTGTTGCTCCAGGATCTGTGTTGGTTTCAGAATAGAGTTTAAATGTGTATTTTTGACATTTTGTTTATTGTGTGGAGAATATTTTTATTTTAGTTTTTATTTATTCATTGGCTGTGCATTTTTGGTCACTTTTTTGGAGAATACTTAAAATCCACAATATGATCACCAGCTGCTACCAGAGTGGTTACATTTTTTGTTCTGGGATAGTCTCACAGCTTTGGCTGGCAAAGGTACTCAGAATATATCCTCCTATGCATTCTGAGTCACAGCAAATTTTCTCACATGTGGCTCAGTAGAGCCTTAATTTAAAAGTGAGTAAGCTGCCACTAGAGTGTACTCAGTAAGAAAAACTCAGTTCTGAAACAGATTGGAAAAATTGTCTCTAGTCATCTTTAGAATAAGTTGTTAGAGAATATATTACTACAGGCTTCCACTCACATTGAGCTTTGATAAGAACTGATTTTTGGAGGCAGCCCTAAATATTCTGTTGTTCTTTGTTAACTTAGTTATCTCTTGTTCTAGATTAACTTCCATTAAGTGCTTTCCATGTTTATTTTTACCTCATTAAAATAATACATTTCTGTGTAGCTTCAAGATTTACAGTCCAGATCCACACTGGATTTTAGGTATCTAATTCTAATTATTTATAGGATGCAGGTTTCTCAATCTGGTTATCTATGTTTTGCTAAAGTACTCAATAAAAAAATCATTGATGTCTTGCTTTTGATGGGTTGAGCTGTTCTTTTCATGGAGAAAAATATGTATCAATATTATTTGTGATTTCAATACTTTAAGCACAGGTTGTTATGATTTCAATTTAATGGACATCATTAGCTGTGCTAAAAAAGATTTAATGCTAGTCATCAAGATGCTTTAAGAACTTTAAAGGGGTAAATGAACTGTAAAATGTGAATATCTGTTAGCCTTAGATTATACTTCTTGATTAAGCTATTAATAACTACTGGTCATTTTGAGGTAAAAGCAGTATCATCACTTCAGGTGCATGAAAAGTCAAAAAAATGGTCCTTAGTTCCTTTAATATACAGAAGGTATAATGAAGAATATTAACTGATTGCAATTGTGTTTGAATCTAAAAAGCTTTTATGATTTTCATTTTCATTAAAAATATTTCTGTTTCTTCCTTTACTTTGGGGTCCCTTCTTCCTAAATGATGTTAACAATTATAACATCTATGTTCCTCTGCAACAGTGGCTTTCAGCCTCCTTCAGTCTACAGACCTCTACAGAATTTTGATTGGACCTTTATACAAAACTTAAACCTACTGACAGTTGGATTAGTGAATTGTTTTTCTTACTTATCTTTCACAGACTTCTTTTATAGGCTTCATAAACCCTTACAGGTCCATGATCACTATTTTTTAAAGCACCACTCATATTGTCCATAATCAGCTGAACCAAATAACTCAGTCCCATTCATTATCAAAATTTCAGTTGCTCTTTCCATTTCTAGGAACATAAAATGTAACATAATCCCTTTTGTCTGCGTTACACTTTATAATATGGGCCTGAATTCACCATCTGCACCTCCTATTTATTAGCTATTTACACATGCACCTTCCATCACTATCTAGGCTTTGGGCATAGCAGCATTCTGGTTTAATTTCTCACAGGATAATAAAGTAGTAAAGCAAAAAAATAGTCTTGGCAAAGAATTGCCTTAACCACAAAAATACCTTTACTTATGCTAAGCAAGGGCTAAAGTTATCTGAAAATAGCTAAAGATCCCAAGATATCCTTTTCCAGTATGTGATACCTTTGATGATGTATGTCCTGTGTGAGTGGGCCAGTGCCAAGTGTGGCCCATACAAAACTGACACAAGTTCTTGCAGTGCTCCCTGCTTTCCATTGTCCAATGTTTTCAGGCTTCCATGGAGATTGTATCAAAACTGCCAACCTCCCTCAGAAGTAGGGCATCTGAAACGGCACAAAATCTGGCAATTAAATCTTGGCATTTGTTTAGGCACAAAAGGTTAGGCATAAAAGATTAGTAGCAGATAATAAGGACACTGACTAATATACTTGAGCAGGAGGATCATCAGAACCATGTTGGTGTCTATGGGGCTGGAAACACGTTGATGAGAAAATGTGATGTTCCTTTGATCATTTGTGCAGGTTGCTACACAAGCAAAAACTTTCATTTCTATTTTATTACTTTCTATTGTATTGTCTTCTATTATATTTTGTATCATTTTATTTTATTCTCTACTTTCTATCTTTCCTTTTATTCTTCCATTTACTCCTAAACAATAATTACCTTCAGAGAAAATAAAAAGAAACAGCTTCCTATAAAACTTATAAAATATTGACTTGTTCGACAAGATTTGGTTTGGAGGCAGTACCTTATTATTAAAAAGAAGAAAAAAAAAATGAAAAAAAAATCAATGCACAGAAAATATCTTAAATAGGAGCACAGGTTTCAGTAACATCAAGATGCTAAATCCAAAACTGCAATCTGAAAAACCCATACTCATGTGCCATACAATCTTATGTTTTCTTTGTATACATTATCAAGTATATGGATGCCGTACTCATGGCTCTGGCTTCAGCTTTGGTCACTAAGTATCTAACCATTAGATGTTGCAGCAGCTAAATTTTGATACTTAAACCTTATTTGGCTCTTTCTTTCCAATGAATAAGAAATGGACCCCGCTCAGAAGCACAACTTGTCTTTGTAATGCTTGGTAGAATTTCCAGATGTGCTCTCACATATCCAAGTACAACAATAGTGCAGTAAAAATCTACATAGTAAGGTTAATAAAAGTTATTAATAGGCAAGATGGTTTTTAAGCTCAGCTAGCAGATTATGGTAAGATCTATTCCATTTAATGCTTTTTACTTTTTTAAAGTAAAAAATGGCAAGGCAAAAAGAAACACAAACATGTTGTGGAGAAAGCACCAAATTGCTACTCCTACATAATGTTATGATAATTATATGGGGGAAAATTGTCCTGGGATGTGTATTTATCTTCTACTCTTATTACAAAATACACTTGTTATGCTGTTATGTGCTCAGAAATTCCTTCATTATGTTAGTTAACAGGATCGTGAGAGCTCAATAGTTTAATCATGAACCGTAAGAAACATTTCAGGGATGTTTATCAAAGGTAACTAAAAAATAACATACTTTTTCATGTCTGCATGATCAATAAGAGAAAAGTCCAGGTCAGTGGTAACAAGCACATTTTTATTCTGCTGATTATTGGATCATCTGATGTCTTTCTACACAATCTGAAATGTCAGGTGTCAATTTTTGCTGCACAGCTTTCAAGTTTAGTAGACATTATCATCAACCGTCACTCTTGTTTCACGACCAGCAAGAAAGTTGTGGACCATATAAGTGTTCGAATTAGTATTACTAATTAGTATTACTAATCTAGTCACCTTTTAAAGTGGCTCCTGTAGGCTGAAGAAAAGACACGGTGGGAGGAAGACCAGGGAGAACTGTAGAAGATATCAGTATACAGCATTCTGGTACCTTCTGGAAGCAATATAGTGACATAACATTGCAGATATTAAGGAATGGGGGAGGGGAGCAAACAAACAAACAAACCAAACCAAATCAAAAGCTATCAAACCCAAGCTAAAATACCAAAACCAGAAAAACAGCTATAAAACAATTTATATGATATATTTGGCTAGAAAGTGCACTTGTCACTGTATTCAACCTAAAACTTGGAAGAAAAGAACTGAAGACAGGAAACAAAAAGCAGCTTAGACAGTGGATAGCAGAGCCAGAGGCAAGTGAAAATCTGTACAAATGCCTCTGGAACTCACCATGAGGCCCAGATGCTATTGCTAGAAGAATATCCTCCAGAAGCAGGTATGCAAATCCTGTGATGGCTAAGTGAAAAGAAGTAGACAAGGTGAAACACACAAAAAACACTCAAACAAAGCAGGGTGCTTTGTGCTTCTTTTTAAATATGCGAAGTTCCAAACCTGTAGACCAGCTTCCACTTGTGGCCCTTGAAGTCAATCCTGTTAAATTAAAAAAAGTAAATGTGCCTAATTTAAGCACATTCATTGAGAATTATAAAGTTTCCTTTGCAGTCTTTAAACAAAATATTTTATTCAGCTGTTTGGAAATGAGATGGGCGGGGCAGGACTTGGACTTCTCTAAATGCTTTTCAAGAGTCCCGTTGGATTTCCAAAAGTACCCGTGTTGTAATGAGAGATCTCCCTTATAGCAGCACTGCTGGCAAGCTACACTGGGAGGGAGAGGGGGAAGAAAAAATAAAGAGTCTTTCTGGTTAAGCTAGTATTTTTTTACATGTCAGACTGTGGAAACCACAGCTCAGCTTGGGGAAAGGATTAATAAGAGTTTGTTCTCCTTCCTCACAGGGTCACTGAAGGCAGACCAGGAAAGTAGAAAAAAGAAAAACACAAGCCATCCCTCATATTTTTTGGCCCAGTCCAAATGCAAATTAGAAGGATGAAGAAAAAAAGAATAATAACCTCTCCTTTCTGGTAAAACAGTGTTTTTCATATATTGGTTGTTCCTCTTTCTTCTAGATGTGCCTCTACACAAGGCAGAAAGATGAAAGTAAAGGAACCATTTATGCTGATTTAGAGCTCCTGTGTGATGACCTTTACTGCCCTTGTGCTGTTCAGGCACCATGTTCAAAGTTACTGTTATACAACCCTTGTGACTTTTTAAAAGTCAGGACTAGACCCAGAGACTGACAAAACCTGGGACCCTCCATTCTGGAGTCTCTTGCCACACTTTTGAAGACAATGACTCCTTTTTTTGTCCTACATCAGAAACAGATTTCTTAGATGGTGAAATACTAGTGTAGCATGAAGTCTGGAAGGAGCAATACCAAAGTTAGCATTTCAGATATGCAAGATTCTTGGAGATATATTTGGGTGGAAAAGATGTTCTATCTTTAAATAATTAGCTGTTCAGAGATATCTAAGGATTTAAGCTTCATTCTTTTTTTTTTTTTTTTCTATGCTATGCAGTTACAGGAAAATAATTATAAAGTCTTACACTTTTTCTTCTCATTTTAGTATACCATTGAGACTAAATATGATGAAAAATTTTGGAGGTTGATCTATCTGATCTTAGAGCATTTATTTTAGGTTCTGTGTACTGTGGGGCAAATATGATCCCTGGAATACCTTGAAGGCTTGTTCCCAATTTCTCAGACTAGGGAAATTGTTAGATAATCTATCAATTCTCATGGAAGGGTTTTATTTCAGTGAAAAAAAAAAAGGCAAGGAGAGAGAATGTTTATCATTCACTGTTGAACTTCATGTTATCCATTAATGATCAGTGATCTGCCTAGGGAAATGTATTTGCTTTTATCTCTTTTGGATTTCAAAATGAGACTTAAAATTTATTCCTAAAACAATGTCTTTTTAAGATTATTGCCTTATAACACTTATAAATTACAGAAGATTTGTTACAGAAAGAATCTGGATTTCAGTAAAGATTTTTTTTTTTTTTTAAATAAGTCTATAACTAATAACTCCTGTTTGCATAAATTATAAGTTTTCTATCTATCTTGTTAAAATCTTGTTTCTATCTATCTATCTATCTATCTAACTATCTATCTATCATGTTAAAAATGAGGTAATTCAGTGATCAAGGAATACTACATGGATTTACCAGCCATCTTAAAGTAGAAGCAATGGGTTCCTAATCACTGAAACTTATAAAATATGTGAACTTGAAGAAAAGTCTACAGGTAGCAATCAACCACAAAGAGTATTTTATGTGCCAATGTCTGTACAATTCATTGCCACAGGGAAGTGTTATATATATTATATATATATAAATTCTCTAAAATATTGTCTTAATGGCAATGAACTTTTTCCTCTGATCTGATTAGAGATATGCTTCTGCCACCAGCTGAACATTCTTTTACTAACAGGCTGATGTTTTTCTCTTCTATTTAGAGAATGACCAGACATGTAAACATTGAGGATAAAACAGTGAGTTTTACATCCCAGCTCTTCTGCAGAAAGAAGTATCTGCACAAGGAAAGTTTGCTTATATATTTATTGTTTTAGTCAAGGAATGAATGATCACTTTTTTTCTAATTCTGCAACAACAGACTTTAAAATATATGCCTTAGACATTTTCAGGAAGATTGTTTTTATTCCATATTTTTGAAGGTCTTTGATGAACTGGACTTCTCATTTCTGTTAAAACAATTTAACCTGATAACAGTTGTACATGTATCGTGACAGAAATCACTGAACTGTTCATTATACAGCTGATTTATTGCAAAGAATATGACTGTCAGTCCATTTAACTAGGAGTTTGCCAAATAAAATGCAAAATTATATGGTGTCCTGGTGAGGGCAGCAAAACATTCAACATACGTTCTTTTAATAAACCAGTCACTGTTCTATGCAAACTAGTTCTGAAATTGCAAATCACAGGAAAGCATGCTTTTTGATTTAGGAAAAGATGCTAGGAAGCTGCATTTTTTTTTTTCCATTTTATCAATCACTGTCTGACAGAGTTTCTAATATTAATAATAACTTCTAGTCTTAGAAATTTCTCTTCAAACTTATATCCCCAATTAGAATGGATCTGCAGATGAAAGCAGATGTTTAAACTGGAAGCCATTAACAACATTAATCTCAAAGGACAGTGAAAAAAGGTGGAAGAACCTGAATTTTCTTATGCTTCCTATAACTTGATATGTCCTATTAAAAAAATACTGGAACTAGGATTGGCTAGTCCTACAAAAAAAACAAAAACAAAAACAAAAAAACCCCAGCACATTATATTTTGATGATTTAGACTAACTGCTGAAGTAATTCTTTGAAAAAATAATTCTGATTGCCTGAGATTGCTGGAAAATATAAAATGAGGAAGAGTATAAAAAATTTCAACAGCTAAGAAGCTGGAAATAAGTAAAGCTCAATTTACTCATCTTCCCTCTGCGATCAAGATTTTCCTTTTTAGTGATTCTTTTAATAAACTCAACTCATGCCTTCTTATTTGTGGTAGGAACAACTACTCAAAATGGAAGACAGTTGCCAAATTTGCAAATATTTAGTCTTATGCAAGACTAAAATGAATGGTTGCTCTTTTTTTTTTTTTTAATGGAAGAAATGAAAAAAAGCATTTATAAGCTATACACCCAGACTTTGTAAATATCTATTCATTTTGCCCATATGCTGCTGACTTTGGCTTCCTTTTTGCCTGATTAATGTCAGAAATTGAAGTACATATGATGGAAAAATGGCTTACGTGATATATTTTTGTCAAATGGAAAAATAATGTTATGTTTCATGCTGAGCAAAAAGCAGAGAACGTTTTTAGAGGAAACGTGGACTGCAATTATTGTTAAGCATATTTGTTAGGTTTATGTTTGGAATTATTTCCAACATTCAGTCTGAAACTAACCTTGAATATGAATTGCACTTTATATTTCAAATCTGTCTGTTGCTCTGCATGATGTAAATGTTTTAATTTTGTATGATATGTGGTCTATTTAGAAGGAAAGGAAAGCAGTTCAGATCTTAAAAGGGCTGTTTTTAAAGACACTGTTGTGAAGCTCAGCTTTCACAAGTTACACGAACTAGTAAGTCATTTAAAATGATACATGGGTATTCAGTTCTTAAAATTTCGCTGTGTAGAAGATTGTTTGAATATCTATTGCAAGGTTACTTCTCTCTCCTCTTTTGGTTTACCTAACATTGTAAAAATTAAGTGTTACAACATAACTCTCCTGAGGCTACTTTATGTAGGTGTGGACATGAATAACCAAACATATTTTTAAAGGTGTACAGGTATGAAATAAATCTTGATATACCCTGTGTTCTTTCAAATTTACTTTTGAAGAACTACACAACACACTTCTTAAAGAAAGACATTCATATTATTTGATGAATTAAGACATTAACATTAAATATATATATATAAATTAACAAATAAATAGCCTGATATAAAAAAGATCAAGCTTTGACTTCATTATTTATGTGGTCCGACCTGCTGACTTTCAAAATAAGTGTCAGGTAAACTGCTACAGATTAGTTGCTCCTCATCATATAAAAAAGTGTCCTTTTTCTGACTTTTTCTGATCATTGAATGATTTATATGAAACCTCTAATTATACGATTTTTAGCAAAAAAAAAAAAAAAATTATGAAATCTAACTAACATAAAAGGGGGGGGGTGTTTGTTTTTTTGTTTTGTTTTTTTTAAATATACTAACAAAATGATTAAGAGATGCCATGAGCACAGTTGCATAACCACACATAAGGGTGAAGTGCTTTGAGGGAGTCTTATTCGTCCTACTGTTCAGACTATGACCACTGTTGGATATTATTTAACTTCCATAAAGTGAAGAGCAAACGGATAGATGGACTTCAGGATAACCTATGCATTAGAATTTCTCTGTGGAAAAGACAGTGAACACCTAGCAGAGGATTTTTTGAGGTGGTGTTGCTATGTGGTCTTCAGTGCAGGGTTTCAGAGAGGTGAGGGTACCAAAGGGTTTAAGATGTCTTAAGAGGGGACAGAATCTTTGTTGGACAGGGCTTATTTTCTCCTTGATTTTTGCAGTTGTAGTCTTCAGGCCAAGAGTGGCATGAGGAAATAGAGAAAGAAAAAGAGAAATGGAAAGAAAGAAAGAAAGGGAAATTCTGTTAATGAAAGCAATGTTTCTATTCATGAGAAGTAATAAATCTCCTTTCACTTTCCAGTGCTTTCTTTTCTTTTTTCCCCATGAAGGTCAGTGGTCAAGACTGCAAGCTAGCTTTCTGGGAGTTTTTGCAGGGAGATTAAACAGAAAAAAGAGAAAGCTAAAAGAAAATAAGTCATCACAGAACCTAAGAGAAAAAAGAATTTGATTATTCCTATCCAGCCAGCGCAGGGAGTAAAAAGTGTAAATAGCCTAAAAAAAGATCTGCAAAATCATGAAAAGAAACAAAATTCCTTCCTTCCTTCCTTCCTTATTTACATCATCTACCTCTTCTCATTAATAATTCTGGAGGGAGCTTAGGCAGGCCAAACTGATATCATGTTGATACATATATTGATTAACATAAGGAATATATTTACTGCCATAAGAATTACATGTATTGCTATCCTATTTCTTCCTCCAGAATACAAACGTTTTTTTTCAAGAGTTCTGGAACTGCCTCAGGCTGGGATTTGTGGATGATATGTACAGTGATAGTCGTCAAAAGCCCAAACCCTATAATTCATGTTGGGATTTTACTTTTTCTCTATTTCCCTCTTGCCAAGGTTAAGCTAAGTATGCTCTGCTAGACAGAACTGGAGCTAAAAGTTAGAGTAGCAATTACGGTTCTGTGGCCTGCATTATGCTAACTAGCCTTGCTAACGACGGTGGGATATGCTCTTCTTGGAATCTAACAGGCAGTGAAGTTGTCACCCCAGGAAAATGAAAACATACAGATGCACTAGATAGATAAATCATTTTATTAAAATAAACCGCACTTTTCTTTACTTCAGCTTCACCAGGTAGTATGATATCTATATTTAGGTTTTCATTAGCATCCTTTGGGAAGTAAATATTGCTCCGACTCATTGAATTAATCTCTGCTTGTTTTCTACCTACCTTCCCACTCTACTTTTTAATAAAAAATCCCCAGTTTAATTTTGATCGGATTGCATACTTTACAGTTCAGTAACTTGATAATAATAAGAAATGTCTTTCTTTCCCCCAGACCTCCTATTCTTGAGTTGATGAGTGGGTGTTTTATAGGTCTGCTTGCTAGCATTTGCACAGCGATAAGGATTTTTAACTTTAAATCTGAATTTGTGAATTATAACTTCTTTGCATTTTCTTTACTTTTTCTTTATTTGTTTTGCTGTACAACTATGTATTGCTATGCATATGAGATACAGCAAATGCATCCACACACTATCATGTAAAAGAGCACGCAGAATAAAGTGTAATTAAACACTTGGAACTGAGTTCTATACAGAAGACCTTTGGATTTAAAAATATAAATATCCCCTCTGAAAATCACCTACAAAGCATCCAAATTATATTGGGTGAATATTTTTACAAAATCAGAAGGGAGAAAAGGGCTAGATCATAATCCTACAGGAAACAGATATATACTAGATGTTTTGTTACCTAGCAACATAGGGGCTGATCTTTTATTTACTCCATTTCTCCAATCTTACTATAGCACATGTGGGAAAAATGACACACATTAGGTGTACCAAGTCCTTAATCTCTGGTTCGGCAAGCCCAGAGAGAAATGGAAAAAGGTATATTTGTATATGTGGTTCTGGATAAATATTATGAAAGGCTTATCTCCCAAGCACCAGTCCCTATTATTAGCTAGTATTTCACAGGAGTCAGAAATGTGTTAAATTCTTATAGATTAAAATAAGAGAAAACAAGAGCCAAAACAAAAATAATTTTAAACCTTACAACCCCAACTGTTGTAACTACTTGAAGTAAATTACTTCAGGTTCTACTGATGTGACAGTATCAGGAAGAGAGTACATAAAGGTTATGATCCAAAACTTTTTCAAATAAAACCTTTTCTGTCAGTTGACTAAAGTGGTCTTGGTGTCCACTTTCCGGAAATTCTTGATTTATATGTGCCCATGTGCTGATGTCTGTGGGTACCTTCTGGGTATCACATTTTTTTCATCTTGAAAAAGAGGAGCAATTCCTCTGTTATATTGGGCCTCCCAAGGATACTAATGTGGTTTTGCAGGCTTTCAGAGAATCTTGGAAACTCTCTAATCTTTCACAAACTCTCCATAGTCAAAGGCTCCCAACTGTGGAATCTGTCATTAACAGAGCAATCCCAATGACTGTGTGTATATGGGTGTGTATGTGTGTTTAGGACCTACTCTTCCTTCCATGTGAGTCTTCTGTATAGGACTTTTGTTTTTATTTCTTCTACTGAACAGAATAGTCTAGAGGGTCACCTGGCACAGAATACCAATTTATGTCTCTTTTTGGGGTCCTGACTCAGCCATGTTTAGTCAGTACAAGAGCTAAAAGTTAACAGCTGCACTGGCTATTAGAGGGTCTTCTAATCTTCTGGAAGGCACTACAGTAATCACTGATGTATTGTGTGGCCTTGTGTACAAGAAGTGCACCAAAGCTAATTTGAAGCTCAAGATACATGATTAGGTCCATGTGCTCCAGGACACACTGGGCTCACGGAACGTGAGGGCTCCTTGAAGAATAATTCACTATTCAACGCTGAGAAAGGACAACACAACTCAGCATCAAAAAGTTTGCAGAAACTTAAATGGGAGATCAGAGCAGCATTGACACATTGGTAGATGATGCTGAACACTAAAAGAAAAGGAGATATTCTTAGGACCAGCAACAGCATTGAACCAGCCCAAGTGATAGCCAAAACTGGCTACCTACCTTATAAAAACAAAGTATATATTTCTTTAAATAATCTCAGTTGAGGTTAGAAAGACAAAATGTTGAATATTTCTTTTCCAAAACAAGTCAGAATGCTCTTCTACCTTTGTAATCTTTAGTATTCTTTTAATTCATGTATGTGTTTCTATCTACAATTTAAAGTAAAATAATTTTGAAATGGAAATCTAAACTTTTCATTGTGAAATGTCAAACTAAGATTTTAAGGTTCAAAAATTTCTTCACACACCTTTTTATTTCCTTTAAATTAAATACTGCCTGAATCAAAATTATTAGTTTATTATTTTTGTTGTTAAATTGGCATTTTCTCAGGAAGCCTCTTAGATATTTTATTTCACAGAGAGATCCAGTCATGAGACACTGAGCACCTGGCTGTGGCATACCATTTCCAGGGGAACTAGAACTAATGTTATTTAATTCCACCACTGATGCTTTCTTGTGACTGCAAACCCTAAGTACTTAACAGTAAGCAGAAATGAATGAAACTACTAAAAATGGCTATTACACGTATTCTAGGCCTTCGCTGCCTTACCTTTTAGCAGTAATGCCTTCCTTACTCCTTTAATTCCTTTCTAGTTATAACATCTTACCTCCCTCATCAGTGCAAAAAACAAGGGAGCTAATCCTGCCAGGTACTGAATGCCTTTGGTTCGTATTAAGTTGAGGAGAATGAGATCACACAGCAAATCTCATGAACAGCTGCTGAAGTGACACCAAGGTCCTGTGTACTGACTGGAGAGTCAGGCACTGATGTAGCTGCAGTTGGGCAGCTCATTTTCTGACAGGCAAGTTTTCAGGCAGGCAGGCTTGAGAAACAGTGGCAATAAGATCTTGCTTCGCTACGTCTCTTCAGCTCCACTGATGCTTGCAATCAGGGCAATTTATGAGTGAAAAAATAAGGTCAAGTGCCAATGCTTTGGTTCTTTCCTGCAGTGGAGTTTAGCAGCCCTGAGGATTGAGCCCTCTGGCATCTCTTTGTGTTAATAAAAAAAAAAAAGAAACAGCTCCGCAGTATGTGAGATATGACACATTATTTTCTAGTATTACAAAGTTTTTCTTTGCTACTTTTGATCCTTTAATTATATATTTTTTTTTAATTAATAACATTGTTTTATAAATTCTGTTTCCTTTTCCTTAAGCATTCGGGATTACAGCTGCAAAAATGCCTTCTGTAGAGTGCTACTAATCAGCAGCCCACGAGGAACTGTAAGAAGCAGCTTAGCAAAAGCAATCAAAATTCCTATAATCCAGGAAGTAGAAGGGAAAAGAACCCAAAACAAATACTCTTAAGAATCCACAGAGGCAATTAGAGAAGATGGCAATAAAAGGCAACAATGATGGGTATCTGTATCACTGTAGTAAACTAAATTTTCATCAGCTGTTCTGCTATATTATTTTTTTTTTCGTCTAAACACTTTTGTACATTCACACTTCACTAGAAGGATAGGAGCTTCTGGAAGGTCATTATCTTCTCAACTAAAAAGAGACTATTAAGTGAAGTGCACTGTTAATTAAAAATAATTGAAAATTATATTTAATTATGAGGAATTATGAAATTAAAAAAGAAAAGAGGCTCTGGTTATTTTGGAGAAACTGAGGAGCCAAGTGCTACCCTCAGTTACAGTAATTCAGTCAATTCTTAGAATATAATGATGAATTATTGTTTCAATGTTTCAGATAAAGATCCGCTAGCAAACTTTTATTTTTAATTGTACAGTTTTACTGAGCGACATTTGCTGCAGTTCTGAACAAAAATTCAATACGGACTATGCGGGTAGTTGGTAGAAGTTGGGAGTAGATGAGTCCATGTTCAGCCCTAGCCAGTGAAGAAAATCTGTTGTGGATATTGCCTTCCTACAACTACTGTTACCAATATTGATCTCGGCTAACCACTGCAGTACACTGAAATCAATCCAGCTACATTCCTTGGAGTCACCTTAAACTAGAGCACTCCATTGTTGAATCAAGTCCATTGACTTGAAATAGCTTTATTTGCACTGGAATGTTAACACAGAGACAGCACATGAATGTTAACACAACACAAAGACAAATGCGAGCATTCCCCCCTCTCATGGCTCAGAAGCCTGCACAAAACAATCTGGTGAGGTTTGTGCTGAAAATAACAGAATCTGAAGGGAAAGAATCCCTTTCCTCTATGTAGTTTCCTTTATACCCTAGAGGGCAGAGGGTGTGGGAGTGTATATTCTACATATGACTAAACTACAGAAGTACAATCATTAACCTGAACCAGCCCTGACTGTTTCTGGTTTTGGTGTAACTTGCTTGGTGGAGATGTGCTATTTTAGTTAAGACGGCTCATACCCAAACAGAGACTATTTTGTAGGTGAAGTTCTAAAACACCCAGTGTGTGAGCATCCAATGACTATGTGCTGTCATGAAGATAGAATATCGAGCATGACCACCGTATGACCTATCTGTCTGTTCATCGGTACAGATTAGATGTTGCTGCTGTTTGTTGGATTTACTAGTAGTAAGGGTAGTGACTGTTAAGGAAACATTGAAAAGTAAGTTTACTTTGGGCTGGTTTAGCTGTTAGATAATCATGCATGTGATTGTCTATACTGTCTTTTATACTTTTGCAACTGAATCAAACTGCCAGATAAAAAAGGGATATAGCCTAAACCCCTACTCATATGCCAGGAATTAACCTCATGTGTTAACTGTTAATAAAGCAACAGAGACCTGCCTCCACTAAAATCTGATGGTGATAGAGCTGATGATCATTTTTATCTCCCTATAGAAAATATAGTCTTTGGGGAAGTTAGGGTTTAGCCTAAGTTAGAATTGAGGGACTACTATTTATGGTATTTTATTTTATTAGCCTATACATATTTACAACACTTTTTTCATCCTTATGAATTTCCATGTATAAGCTGCTTGAATATAAATATGTGTATGAATACATATATACATACAAACATATGCATAGATGTATATAGCTATATGTATTCATTTATACAAAAAAGAATCTGGTAAGTTGGTGTGTGGCCTGTTAACAAATATTTTCTGGTTGCTGTCTTCTTCAAATAGCAGACTTTCATTTGTTCCGCTGTGCCAAGATCCTTCCCTCATTCACTAATCCACCTTTATTTATATCTTGAATCCAACAGGATGTACAGAATACTGTGCTGGAAATAATGCAGACCAGAGATTTAGACCACCAAAAAAAGAAAACCCAGCCCTCCTGGATATAACCAGACTTCACAGATGAATGCCTTTTTTTTAATTGTCCCACTTGAGTGGGACATCTTTAGTGCACATCCCATATTCAGTGTCTCAAAATTAGTTAATAATTTTGCAATGGGACCTTTAATCTTTCAAAGCCTAAAACCACAACTGCATTCATCTTGTACAGTGTACATGAGAGATGACAAAGCACCTCTGATTTCTTAGGATGAATTTCATTGCAGTTTAAAGCAAGGTACCTTTCTAAACAGAATATTATTAAACAGGTCTGCTGGTTCAGAAAAGTTTAATGAAAAAAAAAATCGAAAGGAAAACAATTTTTTGATTTGTCACCATTTTCTTTCAGGCTGAATATATTCCTCCACTCTTCTGTTAGAGTTCAGTAATTTTCTCTTTTTAGGCTTTTTAAGTTAGGTCATGGCTATCAAGGCACGTCCATCCCCTGAGTCTTAAAGCCATTTTCTGTCTTCCTGATATGAACCAATTTACGCTTCTTATTGTACAGGGACATCCACTACCATTAAAGGGAATGGGATCTCCTGACGGCAAAGTTGTCCTCAGCATAAGGATTAAGTCTCCAGATGTTACTGGGATGCAAAATGTTAACAAAATTCAAAGTAATTTTAAATTCCAGTTTGATAGCGTTGAGATGTGGTATACTGCTTGACACTCACAAGTGATAAACCTTTGTTAACTTGTTTATTGATAATTGGCAAGTTGTTTTGATTACATGTGATAGGATAATGTTATTTATCTCTGTTCTTTGTATATTTATTTTAACCACAAGCATCAAAGTATTCCACATCCGTTATCAAACTGAGAGGAAGACAGACCTTCCTCTATGCAGATAAACAGACAGGATTCTTATACTGCTAGCAAATATGTGCTGTTGTTACTTACACATGTATTATTCCCAGGCAATGTTGGTACTAAGAAGTCATTTGAAGATACAATCTTTTTACACATTTTAGTCTTTTAAAAAAATTATATTAGTTGTCCAATACAGTTAATACAGTAGACTTATAGCTGTCCGGAAAAAAAAAAAATAGCTTTAGTATAGACAAAAGACTGGTTATTTCTAGTGTTATTCCAGTAGTCAATCTAATTCTTGACCTAAAGACACTACTGCCTAAGCCATATGGCAGTTGCTTTACATATGGGTGAGCAACATAATGATTAACATTTAAAATCGCATTAGATTAATATTCCTGTCTCAAAGCATATTTATTATTTTTCATATTACTGTTGTTTTGGTTTCCCTCCTTCAATCCCTTCCTTCCTTCTTTCCTTCCTCCCTTCCTTCCCGGCCTCCCTCCCTCCTTATCTGTCTCCTCTCTCACTTTCTATCTCATACACCTTCTCACTTTCTCTCCTCAACAGACAGGAGGTCACAGCAAGGGGAAGAGTACCAAACAAAATAACTCCTCCCCACTACCCCCAGCCAAAGCCTCTCCCCTGTGATTTATTTTTTAGTTCATTTTTCATACTGTCAGTATTGTTTTAGCATTCAGTTATGCTAAATGCATAAGGAAAAAGTGAAGAAGGAGCTATTTTGCAGTATTTTGCATTTTTGATTCAGCTTGTTTATCTTTGGATTATACAAGAAGGAACATGTCTAAACAATATTAGAATGTATTATCTTTACATCTAAAATCCAAAAAGAAAACAGAGTGCAGGCCAACAGCAGGTTGTTAAATACAGTACCAGATGTTCAGAAAACAAATATCAAATTAACAATTTATGAAACAAACACATAAAGGTCAAAACATATTGTGCATTTCTGTCAGAAAAGTGCTGTTCTAGCAATTATTCTGGCTTTAATTTTCAAACTCCTGACTGAACTGAAGATGGTATCACCAAACCAAAAAAAGTCCTACAGGTCTTCACACTGTGCAGGTGGTTGTTTTTGGTGGTTGTTTTTTTTGTTTTTTTTTTTTCTAAAAAAAACCCCAACCCTGAACAACCACATATAGTTCTGTATTGGTTTGACCCTGCAAAGTACTGAGCATCTCCATTTCACCAAGAATTCACTGGGGATTGTGGACACTCCATGTCTTTTGGGATCAGCTTCCATATTAGTAAAGCTACAAAAACAACCTCACCCCACCCAAAAAAACCCACCACCCAATGCAAACAAACAAACCAAACTGTGTTTAAAGACTTGTAAACAGTTACAAGAAACTATGGTGTTGTTTCGGGCTTGTTTTTTCCACTGACCGAACCTGCATTTATAAAAGGTTGTATGGCATATAAAATCTGTGGTTGGTTTGTAGAAGCACAATGGATAGGCAAGATTACCAGGTTTAAACTTTTAGCAGTGCATCTATACTGGTTTTGATATGAAGACAGCTTGTTCAGAGAGTCCTAAGACTATCTAAGTGCTTCACAAATAAAATATATATTATTGTCCTAATCTACATACAAAGATCACAAAACATTTTTTAAAATGTCAGTAAAATACATATCATATATCCTTCCCAGATGTAACGACTGAGGCTGTGAGCATGCATAAGTAAATGATAAAAATTCTCAGCTCTTCCTCAGGTGATCTGTAACTTGTAGGAGCGGTCAAGCTTGTTTGTTTATTCTTTGTTTTTTATTCTAACATATGCAAGTGGCAAACCTTGGAACAAAAGCACTTGACAATAACCATTTTTATTTTTTAATAATTTTTAATTTTCATTGACTATTTTTAAGATTCGCCAAGTTCTAGAATATTCACGTTAGTGGTGGAGGGGACGATAGCTGTGATGATCTAACATGGTCTTCTAATAGATCCTTGTTTTCAGTTTTTTACAGATTTGCCAAAGTGAAACTTTTTTTTTTATCACTAAATTGGACTGAATATTTGGAAAAGAAAACTTCAAGTTAAAATAGTTTATCTATTTATCTCACTGTGATATCTTTATTTAAGAACACATTAGAAAACAAAGTTGAGAATTTCTAGTCTGCTGCAGAAAAACTTGAAACTTGCCAAGGAGGTCTTTGTGAGCAATGTTTTGTCTTTTAGCTTCTTTGTGGAACCTTGACAGCTTCTAAGCTATAAAAAAATTCCATTATATCTACTGAGCTAGGTGGTGATAGCTAAATTAATTATAGTTTTGAATTACACACAGGCTGAACAGGAAACCATAATAAACATTGCACTATATTGGACAAATTGTCCGTCTAACCTTATATCCCATTTCTCACAGTGACCAATATTAATTAAGGTGGTTGTTTGCAGCACCAGGAAGGTGTAGCTTGACAGGTTAAAGGAACAATTGAAAGCATGGCATGCTTTTTGTCCCTTGTCCTTTGGGTGATCAATTTGCTTTCAAGATATTTTTTTTTTGTTGCTGCCGTTTAATCAGATTATACATTGGAAGCTTCTACACAAATTTACTAAAAGGTTGGCATTTTAGTTGTTTATCTATTCATTAATCAATTTTTTTAATTAAAAAAAAGAGACATTCATCTCATAAACAGTAGCTGAAATCTCCTAGCAACAACAACGCCATTGAGATCTATTTTTTTCTTTTCCTTTTTTTTTATTCATTACTATTTTAAATATCCTTGACTCTTCAGAGTGTCTGAATTTAAATGCTACTTTGTCATAGGATTGAGATCTTAAAAGGGGTTGATTTCCTTGATATCAACAAGATAATATTAACTTATAAAATAGATAATATTCAAAATGTTTGTAATAAATAGTGTATAGAAGAAAATATTCCTAAGTATTCACAGAAAATCATGAATTCAAGGACATTTGGTAATAATTGGGAAAATTGCATCCCAAGCATAATTATTTTATGAGTCAAGATTCAGAACAATAAAGCTACTGATACACATAATCAATAAAATCTAGCTTTTATGATAGTCATCAACATAGCACTCTTTCGTTTCACCCCTCATTTCTCTCTGATATGTTGGCAGACATGTCAAAAAAAAAAAAAAAGTGAACAGCCCTCTGTAATATTGAAAGGTAAGAAATAAAAATGTAACATTTCTCTTGTATAGTTATCCTTTCAAAGGAAATTTTGAAGACACAACTTGATGACTTTTCTTCTGCTTATTCTGCTTTGAAAAATAATTTCCTATTTTTATATTGAATATCTGACTTCACCTAGATGGCAACTTTCAGCTATTCTTGAAATACACTAATGAACTAAAACATTTCAAGTGTTCATTCTATTCAAAAAATGAGTGAAAAAACAGACTTTTTTTTTTTTAATTGTGTATATATTTTTTCAACAAAATATTATTACCTATAAACATCTCCTTGATGTCAGAGTTAATCCCTTGAATGGGATTAGCCACAGCTAGAATTAGTCACCTAAAAGTTAGTTAGTTTTAGTGTAAAGTAATGTAAACATTAAGGTTCTTTGTAATAAAGTGTCACAGATATTGCTTGCCCAACACAATCTATTCTCCTTGTTTTTTACATATTTTAGTACAAGGTGAACGGATTATTTCTCTCCACTGACTGTAAGGATGGATATGTCAGACTAGATGCTAAAAACTAAAGCTATCACCAGACTGCTGAAGTGTTCCATCATAGATTTGTTTAAGTTTCACTTTTAAAGGCCAAGCTTAAAAGCAGCAAAATATTTTATTTAAATGATTTAAATATTTAATTAAAACCAAAACATTTTGCAAACTCTTCCCACTTTCCTCTCAAAAAAAAGGCAGAAACCATATTAATTAAGGAAAAAAAAAAACACCCAACAACACAAGAAAATGGTTTAATCCAAAAAATCATTTTTTTTATATTCCAGCAGTGACCTAAAAAAAATAAAAATCAATTGTTCAGAGAAATGCAGCTTTACCTTTTAATCTCTTCAGTATTTGAGAAATCCACCAAAAAAGGAAGCTGTTACTCTGAGTCCTCAGACAAAAAGCCTTATATTTTCAGCTGATCTCTTTTTCACTTTGTTTGGGTTTGGCTTTACCTTTAGTTGACCTTCCACGGTTAGAGTGAAAGTACACAAGTTATCGAGTCCATCTTCAATAACTTGAACTTTCACGATAAGTGTTATGGGGAAGGAAAATGAAGAAGAGTGTCAGAGAGAAGTGAAGTGGATCCTTCCGCACCGACCCCACATGCCCTCCTACAGGTATTTCCCACTTGTGGCCCTGGAGTCACAGAATCATAGCATCATAGAACAGTTTGGGTTGGAAGGGACCTTTAAAGGTCATCTAATCCAACCTCCCCAGCAATGACATCTTCAACTAGATCAGGTTGCTTAGAGCCTCGTCCAACCTGGCCTTGAATGATTGTAGGGATGGGGCATCTACCACCTCTCTGGGAAACCTGTTCCAGTGTTTCACAACCCTCATTGTAAAAAAATTCTTTCCATCTGTTACACGCCTATAGAAAGAGTAGCACTACTACATTTTAGTGATGCTACTCACATCCAGATGCAATAAAAATTAACAAGTGCAGCATTCCCGCTCCTGGAAGGGTGTATTTGGACTATGGTATGTCTGTGCTGCCTTCATGGGAGCATTAGGCTGTTTAATTTCTCTTGCTCCAAGAATGGAAGGAATATACTTTTATATGGGTTCATCAGATCTCTGGTAGCATGAACATCTCTGCATATGTGCAGCATAGCAGGTTTATGATGTCTGTTGATTTGTCCAAGGCTCGCTCATATGGTTCTCCAGTGCAAATGCTATGCCGCACACGCCAAACAAATTATCTATTCAAGAACCAAGCACATAAACAATAGATCTCATATATCCTACAGGACCATATAATGCAGACTTGGTCTACAATGTATGATTATTTTTTTTTTCTAGTTACAAATGCTGAAACTCCAGAATGTAAATAAATATTCATGTCAAAGAAGGTAAAACAGTAAAAGTGAACATTATTTGAATCATGGGATAAATTATCCTGATTTTCTTCAATCTCTCCAATGGAGAACACACCAGAAAAAACCTTGTTCGTGGCAGTAGGAAAGGAACTTCCATCCAAAGGAGAGATACAGTACTACCCTACTTAATAAACGATGGCCCAATTCTTATACCAAGTATTAAGAGCAAATTTGAGGTAAACTATTTTCAAGTAACTTCTGCAGAAGTTATGACACATTTATGAATTTTAAATATCTGTATAGCTTATGCAGTAGCTTATGGAGTAGCTTATGGAGTAAATATTTATGTTGCTTAAATACAAGTCTTGCTGACAAAGCAAAGGCCTGTTGCACCCAAATTTGAAACAGATTGAGGAGGGCATATTTGGTATTTGCATGCCTAGAATCTAAACATAAGCATGCTAAAATGACTAAACAGCAACACTATAACTATTTGTGAGATTGTACATTTTGTGATGCCACTAATGGCATAACCAGCAATAATGTTTGAGCATTTGGACACAGCTAACTGTACATGTAAAGGTAATATGTAACTGCAAGAGGCAAAAGGAGACTTTTATGATGTAATTGCACAAACAAGGTACAATGAAAATCATGTACAAGGAATAAACTCTGCAAGATACGAACAGTGGATGTAGAATAGACAGAAAACATGCCTGGGAAAATTAACAAATCTTGCTCGCAGAAATAAGATAATCTGTGTTAGGAGCAGATGAGATTCAGCCTTTCTCTTGAGGAGGTTGTAAGGATCACAAAAATATCATGGATGCATGAGAAAAAAGAGGAAGAAAGATTACTCTTGACTTTGGCCCCATCTTACCTCATCAAAGAGATCTCAAAACTGATTCTCAAACCTGACTGCAGCCATTCCTACTGACTACATGGCATCAGCTCTGTGGTATTGAATACACACAGCTAGTGTAGGAGATGGTTATTAGGGACCATTTGAACATGCAGTAATTAAAACTAATAAGGTTTGGGAACTTACCATTGGAAAACGTATGTTGTTAATGAATGCCAGTCTAATAAATCACTGCTTTGATGCTGGCTTGATTTCTGTCTTTTAAATATTCCCCTCACAGTCACATCCAACTCCCTAATATAGACATACATCTATATCTGTGCACACACACATATACTCAGTCACAAGTGTCTTATGTGAAATTTCATTTTAGATTCAATTATTTTATATAATAATTTAAAGATAACAAGGTCCAGATTCATCCAAATTAGGGTTTTGTGGGGGCTGAATCCTGGACTTTAGTATGTATCCATCCCCTCTAGGTACAGGGATCATTCCTTTGCCACCTCAGCAGCAATGCTGATTTGATCCTCTCATCAGCTCAAGAAGGACAGAATTGTTTGTGGACCGCAATATGGACTGGATCAATAAAATGATCTTGGTTAAATAAAAAGCTTCAAGAAGTTAAAATTAGTGGCTGGAGGCCAGTGAAGACAGTAAGGGATTTCTCAGATCAGATCACTTTTGCCAATGGAGAAAAAAATAACAAACTACATCCTGAGTCACCACTGCAATACTCTAGCTTTACATCAGAATAATGCATTTGAAATCATTTGGGATGCTGTGATGTAAAATCGAGTAGTACAATGATTAATCAGGTCACTAACCTCTTCTCCCTTATGTCTCTAAAATGTTTTTTAATTAAAACTAAAATGCCATGTGGGATTGGTCCCAGGGTATGGCTTCTAGGCACTGTATAAATAGGAAGAAGATATTATTTTATTTTTAATAATGTTTCATCTATTCAGTCTTCCCACAGTTTGCTGATGCCCAGTAATTCTCCTTTTAATGTCCAGACACCACTGGATGCTCTCCTAATGGATAGTTTCAGAAAGCTTTTCAGAAATCTTCTATCAAAAAATTCCAATTCAAGTCAATCAAAGGACAAGAAAAATAATTTTGACAAAACACAATTTTATAAAAAAAAATATGGAAGACAATGAAATATATCAAGTTCTGATTTCCTGGTATTCCATTCTGATTTTCTGTTTCAAAATGTGGTTTGTGTTATATTAGACAACAAAAATAACAAAACCATAAGAAAACATTTCATATTTTAATCAACCAAAATGTGGGGTTTTTTTCAGGTTTCTATTTTGAACGACACTGAAAATTATTAATTTGGTTTGCATCTTTGCCTGGTTGGTTGTTTTTGTTTTCATTTTGTTTCGTAGAAGAAAAAGGAACTGACAGACTTCCTGAAAACAAAACCACTTCTTTCCAGTTCTCATGCTTAAATGGGGAGAGGGGCTAATTCTTTTTTTTTTCTGAAATGTTTCTTAAATGAGACGTACTTTGTGTTTCAAAGAGTTTATTATTTGTCTCTGAAATCCATGTGTTTTTTGAAGTCTGAAGTCTGAGCCAGGAAAAGAATGAGGAAAGAAATCATTCTTTTCCCCCAGTTAAAATAATTCAATTATAGTGAATTAAGATGTGAATTAATAAGAAAACTAAGGCTTGGTATTACTGTCACACCACATAACTACATTAGGCCTCCAGAAAGAAAATGACTGGCATATGAAACCTTTGATGCATAAAATCAAGTCTGAGAGAGGAGGAGAAGGAGGCAGGAGCTTTTCTTTTGGAACAGACTTATTCCTATAAATCAGTAGTTCTGCATTTCTGAAATACTGGGTAGAAGGCAGGGCTGGGCCTTCTGAGACTTGGGTCTATTTCTAGTGCTATCAACGGGTTGACATGTGACCTTCCCAAGGTCAGTGCTTCTGTTTTCCGATCTGTTGAGCAAATAAAATTATACTGTATTCCATTGTAAAGGTCTCTGAGATGGGCTGATAAAAAGAGGAAGAACTGGGTATTACTCTTACATAAGACTTGACTTTTTCTGTTGTACCCCTGAGTAATTATGATAATTACCTCAGTCACCATGTTTGTTCATCACAGATTTCAAAGCACCTTTGGGCTCTATAATTCCTTCTACTTCCTCAGACTGGGAAACTGAGGCATGGTAAAGAGAAATCAGTTGCCCAAAGTCATGTCAGCAAACTATTGGTGGAGGCAGGGATAGGGCAGGTTTTTCCCTCAGTGGTGTGTTCTGCACTCAAAGAAGCATTTCCCTCTCCATTATTAAACAAAGGAAATACGTTATCATTAGAGAGAGCAGAGACATACACTCTCACCTGCTTTTGTCCATTTAAATGATCCTTATGGTGCTCTGAGACTGTGCCATGAAAATGGATAAGAAAATAATTAATTATTGAAAACACATTATAGATCTATTATTCAAGCTGATGTGATTCAGTGGGATTACTTGTGTAAGCAATAGATTGAAAGTTTGGACACTTTTTTTTTCTTTTTTTGGTTGAGAAAGATACTTTTTAATGCCTTGTGTAGATCTAAATGACACTGTGATCTGCATTGTGTGAGTTAACTCATGCTTTTCCTGTCTTGACATAGGAGTTTTAATGAGGACGAAAGTAATTTTTAACTAACTTTAGATTGTATGAATGCACTTTACTCAACTACCCAAGTCAGTTAAATATGTTGCAGAGCGACCATCTATTTCAACCTTTTGCTTGTTTGCAGTCTCTAATCTTTCAAGAAAGAATGAAATAAGCAAGCAATCAAACTGCAAAAAGGACACATTAGTAAAAGTTCAGTACTGTATTGTGTATTGATCATGCTACATGAGAGACAAGTCTTGCAGGATGTTGAGAATTGTTGTAACAAGTACTTAAAACGATAATGCTGGAATCTGTTAAAAAAAAAATGTGCTGAGGTTAGGATATGGTGCAAACATTATCACTTCTTATTAAGGGCTATAACATTATACTAGTACTTTCCCTGCTATAGCTGACAAAAGAACAAATATTTCTCACAGCTCCAGTTAATTTCACTGTAATATTTTTCCCCAGCCTAAATGTATGTCTTTTATCACAAAGAAAAAAAAAAAAAAAAATCTGTGTACTTCAGTGCTGCAGTGCTGAACACTGCAATGCCAAACTTAGGAAGCAGAAGCCTGGAGTGAAATCCCAGTCCCCAAGTCAGGCAAGGAACCGTCTCACGTACTGCACTGGGAAAGGCAAAAATCAGGCCTTCACATCAGGATCAAGAGCATCAAAGATGCAGCTTGGAGGACATTTCAGTGAAATGCTGCAGTGGAATCTCAGTTTACGTTCTGGGGTCAGGGCTGCAGCAAAACCATCTCCCTCTATCTGGGCTCCACAACTTGAAATTCTCCCCTGAAAACAGATAATCCAGTATCAAACTTTTAAAGAAAGTGTGTGTGAGTGTGTGTGTGTGTGTGTGTATGTGAGTTTGGGGATGAGAGGAATAAAAGGAGGTGGATGACTCAGCTCCCTATCTCTCTAACCAACAGCGTAGTGGGCAGAATATACTTTTCCAATGGAGACACAGGATCAATTCACTGCTAAGTTAAAAGGGGCTTAAATCTGTCCCTTGACCTCTCTACAGTTCCCGTTCATTTGATAACATGCCACTCCAGAAGACTATGCTGGAGACTATAGGCTGCAGTTGGAAAAACAAACAAACAAACAAATAAGCAAACAGAAAAAACAACAAAAAGTGGAAGGAAGCAGCGACGGGAAGATAAAATATGTCTGTGTGAATCCAGTCCTTCAACACACAGCTGTTCTGGATACTCTAATGAGTAAGGACAGCAGTTCTGGGGCTCAGTCCTGGCCTAAGAACTGCTTAGGTATTTTAATGATTTTAATGCAAGTAATCACAGGGGAAACTGGGTCAGAAATTCAGATCAATACATATAGTTTAAATAAGAAATTCCGGTCAGGACCTTGGACTGGCCTACTCGCTAAATACACCTCTTCCGTCCATGTCATCAGAATATCAAAGTGAACGACTATATTGCTTTTATGGCAGACTACACTCAGGCTGGATGCACAGTCTGTCCACCGTTGTGACTCCTATTCACTTTTCTGACACCCAGTGTTTGAAGCTTTTAAGACTAACCCTGTGACCTATTGAGCCAATGTTTGCAAAACAAAATTATCACAAGGTCTGATGAATATGTATACTGGAGGAAGAATGTCTGTGGGCTTTTCTACCAGCTCCATACTTTAAACATCTGATGTGTAAAATCCAGTAGGTCAAGCTCAGTCTCGTAAGAAAGCGCAATTCAAGCAAGTTCTCCCAGGGTTCTGCACACCCTGGTGGGTGCTGTAAGCAATAGCTTGTAAACTCATGCTCCCCCACTGCCTTTCTCTGGTTCAAGGGTTCTCAAAATTATTTTTCTTGTCAAGTAGAACAGCTGCAGCAAGAGGGCTGGTATCCTGGTGGTTGAGGGTATGAGCCAAAAAAGAGGAACATGTGGGCTGGCTCTTACACTGCAAAAGATAGAGATTTTTTATTTTCTCATCCTGAGCCAGTCTCCTACCCACTAGACAGAAGTAGGCATACCACTTCTACCACTTCTCTCACTTTCTTTTCTTTTTCTTTTTTTTTTTTTTTTTTAATCATCATCATCCGCCACTGCATCATTTTGCAAAGCTCCATCTGGTGAACATATCACAGGGAGTTTTGGAACACGCTCACACATCACTGCCCTCAGGAAAATGAAGAAGGAAAATGAAGAAGAAAAATATCTAGTTTCAGAAACCTTGTTAGGCCTAAATGCAATGTAGGTAGGAATCCAGTAGTTCTGTGAAGACTGTCCTGTGAAACATACTGAGGTAGAGAATTCTGGGAGGAGATCCTTGGATTAGTTTAACCCCTCCTACCCTTAGTTAAAACCAGATAATCTAAATTGGTTTAAAGTCATTGTATGCATTGGGAAACATAGTTTCTGCAAGAGTTGCATCAACAAATAGAGGCACCTATGTCATCTTTCACTCCCAGCACAGCCAAAACCTGAATAAACCCGTAATTTCAAATGAAATAATGATCCTATGACTTTTCTGTTTGCTGAGTCCATCATAATTTGTAGTGCACATGTGCATATACCTTTATATACATCTGTATACATGGGGGGGTATACGTAGAGCATCGTGTCTACAGTGTAGGATATCTTTATTGTGATTTTATCTCCCACAGAAATAATGAAGATGATTTTGCAGCACATAACACAAGTATTGCAAGAAGGGTACCTACAGTAATAAATTTTTGTTCTTCAGAACTTTTGCAAATGCTCTGAGTTCCACGTTGCAAGATCTACAACATTAGATGAAGTAACTAGCTTTTTTAACATGGTCTGAAATAGCACAAATACACCCTTAACCAGTGTTACTTGCATAGTCATAGCAACAGGGAGACAGGAGATTACCAATTGGGAAAATGTAAAAGTATCCCAGTACCTTTTCCTATTTCAAGGCATTTTCCATATTAGGAGTAAACCCATTCCTATTCAAAGGGCAACTGTGATGCCCAAGCCAGTTTGCTTGTGTTGGGTTAAATATGGAACTTTACACCAAGAAGGAAGGTGTAAGTAGGAAGCTCGTTGTTCTAGGCTTCTAGAAGTTACAGAGGCAAACAGGAGGTAAAAGACATCATCATACAAGGAAAGGAGTCAAAGGAAATAGACTTGAGTGGTCTCTCCCCTGTCTAGATAATTTGGAGGGGATAATGTGAGCTCTGGTTATTCAACGTGTGTATGGATTGTAAACTGGAATGCATATGCAGGTTCATTGGCACGTCAGTGCTGCATGACCTCTCACTTTATCACACCCTCTAAATAAAAGAGTAAAAAATTTCAGTCAGAGATCAACCTGATCCAAGAATAGGTATTTCCTTAAAATAGGCCTCTTTACCTAAGATACATGTTTCCAAACTTAATTCAAAAAGATGAGGTAATCTAGAAATTTAGGATTATGACACTAAGTAATGATAGATTAATTTCCTGGCCCTCACACACCTTTCCTGTGTAACTTACAGAACCAAAATTTCAGATGCCAAATCTAAAATGGATTATGCTTCTTTTCTTCCTCTGTGACTTGTCTTCTATATGCTAACCTTTGCACGCCAGATGCTCTTGCAATAAATATATCGTATATATGAGACATAAATCTCTCAGTAGAGTTCCAAAGTATACAGCTGAAAACACAATGGGTTCCTTATCTAAATACGCTTTAGCACCCATAAACACCCTTGCATCTTCTGGCAAGTTTTTTACCTTTTTTTTTTCCACTTTGAAATTCTAGGGCCCCAGATGGCTTCCACTAGTTCCCACCTCTCAGCAGATCCCTTGGACGAAACAGGCAATTTGTCCTTCATGCTTTGACAGGTCATTGTCTCCTTCCTCTTATTTAGTTCTTATTTATTTATTCAATATCTTGTTAATGTTCAGGTCCTCTGGTTGCATTTTGATTGTTTTTACGGTGCCTGAGCAATTTTAATAACACAAAGGTAAAGATGCTCAGAAGCTTTTTTCTGAGGCGGGAGAACAAGCTCTTTAGTCCTCCTGCCCCACACCCCAGTGAGCGTTCACCAGGCTCCGGATTTTTCAGCCTTTCCTCCCCGAAGCCTTTACTCACGGATATCTTGTCACTGCTGCTGACCCCCCGTGAGTGGGTCCCCTACCCTGACCCCCTCCCCGAACCTTGCCACTTCCTTTGACTCTCCTGCCTCCCTCCATGGAGTCTCCTGCCGGCTTCCCTGCCTCCGGCTCCCCTTGCAATTTTTGATCTACGGAAGGTTTCCAGCCAGCCTAGCACCGCGCCTGTCGTGCGTCCCCCAGCTGTCCCCCCGCTGCCCCCCCCCGTGGTCTTCCCCCCCAACCCGACATCACCGAGAGACAAAGTCAAAGAAACCGTCATGAGAAATGAACTAATGCGCCTCAACGTGGCGCCAAGTTCCCTTTCCCTCTTCTTTTTCCCTAATGAAACCACTAATATATTTCTTGTGGTGCTTTCTGTCTCAGTGGCATTTTATCTCTTCTGGCCCGTTTGTAATTTATTGGGCAGGCTTTTTCAGGGCCAGGATTTCTTTCTTTTTTGTCTGTATTTTTTCCTCCTCCTGTCCCGTTTCCTCCCCCTCCCTCCGTAGTCCCTGCCCACCGCAACGAACCGAATGGCCAAATTTTCATCCTGGGGACCCGAAATGGCCACGGCAACTGTTGTAATTTGTCAATGGTGTAATTACATTAATTTGATAAGATCATCGTCGGCAGGATGTCTAATTTACTTGCAAGCGGCAGCCAGGGAAAAGCTTTGACCAAATTAGCATGCCGCCGAGACCAGGGGGTGCAGCCCAACCCTGGCTCCCTGGGTTTCCCTATAAATAACCCTCCTCCAGCCCACCCCCGCGGTTACATCCCCCCCTACCAGTATGCCGCAAAGTTCACCAGCGGCGCCGGACGGGAGAGGTATAGCCCCAGGCTGCAGGAGGCACCCGGCGGCCGGGCTGCCTCTCCCTCCCCCGCCTCCCCCCCGCTGCCGCCGCCTCCTCCTTCTCCTCCTCCTCCTCCTCCTCAGCGCGATTTGACAAGGCTGGGGGAAACGCGGGTTTCCACTTGCACCACCAGAGGTGCAACTGGTTCCTCGCTCGTAGGCATCTGAACCCCATCCAAATGATGCAGAAACTTTTGTATGCTTGGCTCCTTTCTTTAAGGCCAGGCACCGATTTTTCCGCTGTGTAATCTCTTTTGTCAGAAGGGTGGGAGCTGAAAAGGGCGAGGGGAGGGAGGGGAAGAAGGGGGGAAAGGGGGCAAAGGAGGGGGGAGGGAGAAGCAGGCGTTGTATTTTCACGGAGGAGAGCATCCCTAGAGAAATATCTATGCATGTACATACGTGCATCTCTGATTTTTATATATAGATAAGAATGTCAAGATGCACAACTGTCAGTTTCAACCCTCTCCTCCCCTCCTTAGGGGAGACACTATATTTTGTGGGAACAGGTGGCGTGAATTGCTAACAGTGCAGCAATCCCCTCCTCCCTACCCCCTTCTTCTCTGTGATAATTTAAATTATAAAATATATATGTATGTATATAACGCAATAATCCACGACTCTACATTGCATAGAGAACGCCAGCTAGAGAACAGACCCAGCATGAAACACTATAGACTGCAGGGGAGGAAGAAATGCATTTAAAGCAACGATAAAAATGGCGTGCTGAATAATTACCTCAAATCGCTAGTCGTTTGACACCCTGACACTAATTCTGTTGAAGCCGTCGGGAAATACAATAAGGCAAACGCACCTTCCTCGTCTGCTTGTGCAGGTGTGAGTGTGTGTGAGTGGGGGCAATAGGGAACTGGTCGGGAGGAGGGGAGTGCTAAACTTTCCATCTTAAAAGAAAAGAAATAAATTAAATAATCCATTTAGGAGAGAGCATCTAAATAGATCGACAGCTTTTAATGCCAACGTTTTTAACGCTTGCCCTGTACGTGAATTGATATTTTTTTTTTTTTCCCTCTCCAGCATTCCCTCAGCAGATGGATTTTTGCCACTGCAGCTCAGCAGAGGGTGTCAGATCTTTCAGAGTGCACCAGGTTGAAACGAGCAGAGCCTCTTAGCAACTCTCCCTCTGCGTGCATGTGAGTGTGTGCGAGCGTGCGGCTCGGCGGCAGCAGCGGAAGAAAAAAGGAAA
>NW_009661373.1:713833-716145 GCF_000708025.1 Charadrius vociferus | reverse complement strand
TGTGCGTGGGGGGGGGAGAGAGGGAGAGAGGAGAAAAGAAAGAGTCGTGTCGCCCCCCCCCCCTCCCTGCTCCTCCTCCCCACATTTTTATTTTTTTTTCTCCCCCTTTGCTGGTGATTCGGACATTTCATGTATTGAATGAACTGGAATTGCTTTCCGTGTGAGGAGGATGGTTGCTGTTACTTTGTGATGAGATCGGGAATGAATTGCTCGGTTTAAAAATGCTGCTTTGGATTCTGTTGCTGGAGACGTCTCTTTGTTTTGCTGCTGGAAACGTTACAGGGGACGTTTGCAAAGAGAAGATCTGTGCCTGCAACGAGATAGAAGGGGATTTGCACGTAGACTGTGAGAAAAAGGGATTTACCAGCCTGCAACATTTCACCGCCCCAACTTCCCAGTTTTACCATTTATTCCTGCATGGCAATTCCCTGACTCGACTTTTCCCTAATGAGTTTGCTAACTTTTACAATGCAGTCAGTTTGCACATGGAAAACAACGGTTTGCATGAGATTGTTCCTGGGGCTTTCCTCGGGCTGCAGCTGGTGAAACGCTTGCACATAAACAACAACAAGATCAAATCCTTCAGGAAGCAGACTTTCCTGGGGCTGGACGATCTGGAATACCTCCAGGCAGATTTTAATCTATTGCGGGATATTGACCCGGGAGCATTTAGGGACTTAAACAAGCTAGAGGTGCTGATTTTAAATGACAATCTCATCAGCACCTTGCCCCCCAACGTGTTTCAGTATGTGCCGATCACCCACCTCGACCTCCGGGGAAACCGTCTTAAAACCTTGCCTTATGAGGAGGTCCTGGAGCAGATCCCAGGCATTGCTGAAATCCTGCTAGAGGATAACCCCTGGGACTGCACTTGTGATCTGCTGTCGTTGAAGGAATGGCTGGAAAACATACCCAAAAACGCTTTGATCGGCAGAGTGATTTGTGAGGCTCCCACTAGGTTGCAGGGCAAAGATTTAAATGAGACCACAGAGCAAGAGCTGTGCAAAAAGAACAGAGTGGATTCTAGCCTAGCTGCTCCCCCTGCCGAAGAAGAAACCTGCGATCCTGGTCCCATTCCAACCCCCTTTAAAATACATGGCAAAGAAGACCCTGCCACGCCAGGATCTGGTCCAAACGGAGGTACAAAGATTCCCGTCAACTGGCAAATCAAGACCAGACCCACTGCTGCCGTGTCGACAGTTAGTGCGAAGAGCAAGCTACCGGCTACCATGTCCTGCCCGCACATCTGCAGCTGCGATCAGATCCCTGGCTCGGGTTTAAAGGTTAATTGCAATGACAGGAATGTGAGCAGCTTGGTGGATTTGAAGCCCAAGCCCTCCAACGTGCAGGAGCTGTTTCTTAGAGACAACAAGATACACACTATCAGGAAATCCCACTTTCTGGATTACCGGAAACTTAATTTACTTGATCTGGGCAACAACAACATCGCCACTGTCGAGAACAACACCTTCAAGAACCTCTTTGATCTCCGATGGCTCTACATGGATAGTAACTACTTAGACACCCTGTCCCGGGAGAAATTTGCTGGTCTGCAAAACCTGGAGTATCTGAACGTGGAGTTTAATGGGATCCAGCTGATCATGCCCGGCACCTTCAATGTGATGCCCAAACTGAGAGTCCTCATCCTCAACAACAACCTGCTGAGGTCTCTCCCAGTAGATGTGTTTGCTGGAGTCTCGCTTTCCAAGCTGAGCATACACAACAATTATTTCATGTACCTCCCGGTGGTGGGGGTGCTGGACCAGCTCACCTCCATCACCCAGATCGACCTGCACGGCAACCCGTGGGACTGTACTTGCCCTATCGTGCCTTTCAAACAGTGGGCGGAGATGCTGCGCCCCAAGGTGATTATGAGCGACCTGAGGTGCGAGTCCCCTGAAGATTTCTTCAAGGAGGATTTCGAGTCCCTCTCCAACGATGTGATTTGCCCTCAGTTAAAAATCTCACCCACATTAACTTCTACAAACAAAACCAGCACTGGGTTGACAGAGACAGGTACTCACTCCAACTCCTACTTGGAGACCAGCCGGGTCTCTATTTCGGTGCTGGTGCCAGGGCTCCTGCTGGTTTTTGTAACCTCTGCCTTCACAGTGGTTGGCATGCTGGTGTTCATCCTGAGGAACAGAAAGCGGTCCAAGAGGAGGGATGCCAACTCCTCTGCATCCGAAATCAACTCCTTGCAGACGGTCTGCGACTCGTCCTACTGGCACAACGGGCCCTACAGCGCCGACGGGGCCCACAGGGTTTACGACTGCGGCTCCCACTCCCCGTCGGACTGAGATCGGGGGGGG
>NW_009661373.1:712935-713663 GCF_000708025.1 Charadrius vociferus | reverse complement strand
GGCCCGGTGCGCGTTGGGGGTGTGGGGGGAAGCCCGGCTCCGGGGCTCATCCCCGCAGCTGCGCGCAGCTCGGCGCGGTGGGCGCATCGGGGCTGCAAAGGACAAGAGAGGACCCGCTTCCTTCGGCTCTGGCGGGGTGAAACACGGCTCCTGGTTTTGTTGGCTTTTGTTCTATTGTGTTGGGGTTTGTTTTGCTTTTTTGCCCTCTTCCCTTGTGGACCGACCCCTCCCCGAGAGGCCGGGAAGAGGAGGGGGGCGGAGGAAAGGCTGGTGTCGGCCTCCTCCTGGCAGCAAAGCAGGAGTGGAAAGTTGCACGAAGGCATGAATGTAATGTAAATAAATGACTCCGACTGCGAAACAAACAGACAAATGGACAAAAAAAAAAAAAAAAAAAAAAAAAAAAAAAAGTGCTGCATGGCTCGCATGGATACAACGCACCCCAGGGACGCTCCAGCCCCCGACTGGAAGCAGCGTCTAGTTCACACCATCATCCCTCTTACCTGATAAGTCCCTTCGTATCAAACCTTCTATATACGAAATACAGTATAATAATAAAAAGTGCCATTTCGCCATTTTTGTGTGATCAATAGGCAGTAGAGATCGTACTTTTACCGTGGAAAAAAAAAAAAATGTAAAGGTTTCATTTAAGACATAGTTGCATGAATATTCTCATTGGATTTCCTTTTTTTTTTTTTTTTTTTTGGGGGAGGGAATTTTTTTCTTGGGGG
>NW_009661373.1:683530-712891 GCF_000708025.1 Charadrius vociferus | reverse complement strand
TTTTTTTTTTTTTGAGGGGGGGGGGGTTTGTTTTTGTTTTCTCTCTCTTCTTTTTCAATATACGTATTCAGTATTGCCTTTCCATCTGAATGTAAAAATTAGTACCCTTGATTTCTATTATGGTAACACTGTAAACATACAAAAAAAAAAAAATCCAAGGCAGTTAAGCATGACCAATTAATGTCACTCTAGTGCTTAGGCTGCAAAGTTTAATGGTAGAAAATTCTGTGCTGTTGTAAATCTTACTATAACTTGAGGAAACCAGAACTGAGGAAGCAAGTGACACTTACTAATTCTATTCGAGGATTTTATAATGGCATATTTTTTCAGTATTAAAGTGAAAATGTTTTCAACTCCGGGTCCTTACCATTTTTCCAGCATCAGTTCTTGCAAGTGGGTTATTTGGGTTTAGGGGACAGAGCCTCCTTTCAGTACTCTCTGTGTGTGTTTCTCTCCCTCTCCCTCTCTCTCCCCCTCCTTCCCTTCCTCCGTCCTTTCCTCTCTCTCATTCATTCATACGCAGAGGCACAAACACCCTTCCCTCACCCCTTCCCCAATGTAAATAACACAGAGAAGTTTCCTGACTCCTCCCCTCTCCCTCTTTTTTTTTTTTTTTTTTTTTTTTTTTTATAATGCTGCAGTGAATCCCTTTATTAATACTGTGACTCTCTCGCTGCTGCTACTGCTGCCGCCGCCTCTGCTGCACACACTGCAGATATATTAGGCATGTTAGTGGGAATTTGATTTAATTGACTCTGCCTAGCTCGGTCTCATTAAGCCGGAGCTGGATTTCACCGGTCAGCACTTCAGGCCCGTAGGCAGCTTGCCGGACTGCCGGCGAGGCGGGGCTGATGCGGGCGGCTGGGCTCCAGCAGCTGCTGCAAGTAGGAAAACTAATTAGCGAAGGGACTTTCCCATCCCTGCTCTGGGTAGCTGCACCCTTTGACATTAAATGCTGAAAAAAAAAACCCAACCAAAAACAAACAAAAAAAACAACCAAAAAACAAACCCACGGCGCAGTGCTGCAGTTGGACTTCAGGCAGCTCGCATTTGATCCCGTTCCTGTAAGGGAAAGTGCCCCTAAACTCAGTGAAACCTGTAAAGGCGAAAGCCCCTGCAGATCACTTGCAACTCACAGCTCGAGTCCCAGTGGAGACATGGGGAATTTCAGTCACGTTGCTTCTGGCTTTCTCCAGGCAGAGAATTCTTTTTAAAGAGTAAAACACCGTAAGGGACTTGCTAAACTTCAAATACTGATTCGGTTTGCTTTATAGAAAATGCCCACGTTTGGGATATGCGAGGAGAAAATAGACTTAACGTACATACACATTGCAATAAATGCTCTTGGAAACCAGGCAGGAGCCTGATTCCGGGTGTTCATGAAGTATTGAACGTGGGCAATAGGTCATTCCTCCAGAATCCTTTATCACTGTGGAAAGGTCTGCAGTCTCTTGCCCGGCCGGCCGGGGAGGCGGGGCTGATGCGGGCGGCTGGGCTCCAGCAGCTGCTGCAAGTAGGAAAACTAATTAGCGAAGGGACTTTCCCATCCCTGCTCTGGGTAGCTGCACCCTTTGACATTAAATGCTGAAAAAAAAAACCCAACCAAAAACAAACAAAAAAAACAACCAAAAAACAAACCCACGGCGCAGTGCTGCAGTTGGACTTCAGGCAGCTCGCATTTGATCCCGTTCCTGTAAGGGAAAGTGCCCCTAAACTCAGTGAAACCTGTAAAGGCGAAAGCCCCTGCAGATCACTTGCAACTCACAGCTCGAGTCCCAGTGGAGACATGGGGAATTTCAGTCACGTTGCTTCTGGCTTTCTCCAGGCAGAGAATTCTTTTTAAAGAGTAAAACACCGTAAGGGACTTGCTAAACTTCAAATACTGATTCGGTTTGCTTTATAGAAAATGCCCACGTTTGGGATATGCGAGGAGAAAATAGACTTAACGTACATACACATTGCAATAAATGCTCTTGGAAACCAGGCAGGAGCCTGATTCCGGGTGTTCATGAAGTATTGAACGTGGGCAATAGGTCATTCCTCCAGAATCCTTTATCACTGTGGAAAGGTCTGCAGTCTCCTCGAAAATACCTTGAAGTTTGGTTGTGTAGCTCTGAAAACGGGATGACCTGCTTAACTATACAAATCGTTCCTACTTCGAGGGTCCTTCTTTACTCCCCCTTGCTTCTTTGTTAGACTGATCGCTCTGCCAGGACATTCTGTGTGAGACAAAGTGATGGCAGTAGAGGCACTAGTTTGCCATTGTGCAATCTACCGGATTGAGAAGAAAAGAAAATGCATTTACATGTGAGCCAGTATTTGTGTCCTCAGGAGGCCATCAACTTTAGGTTAGGCATAGTCCAAAAAAACATTTCAGGGTAAGCCAATGTCCCCCTAAATGACTACCTAAGTCTTGCTGCCTTCTGCACGATATTGTGGTGTTAAAATTGAAGAACTGAGAGCATTAAGGACACATCCCACGGTAAAAAAAAATAAAAAAATAAAAAAATCATAGTTACGTCACACACACTGTTACGGAAGTTAACATAAAAGATATATTAAATTAAAGATGTCCAATCACTGACTGAGATCAGACATGCATACATTCCAGAGAATATAATGCAAAATATGTCATTTTGATTTGTCATCACTGAGAAGTAGCATAAACTTGTAAGCTTGTTCATTTTCTTTCCTTAAAGTGCTATTTCATTGCTCACTTAAATAGAAATGTCAGTTCAATTGAAGTGTTGAAGATAAGCATTTGTCACCCTGTTTCTAGGCTGGGGGGAAATAACAAAATGACCCGTTCTCTTTCTATGTCATTTTCTGATTTTCTCCTTCACATGATTCTTTCTTCCATCTTGCAGACACTCACCCTTAAGACACATAGATCACCTAATTCTCTGAGATGATATAATAATTACCATGCTTTGAATTATGATGTTTATTTTATTTGCCTGTTTAGCACTTCCAGGGTAATTTTTATCAAAAAAGCCGCCCACTCTGCCAAAGAGAAAAATGAGAGAAAGAAAAGAGACGATTGAGGTTGTATTCAAGGAGAGTGAAGTGCAAAAACATTAAATATGTTTAGCTGTACGGAATTAACAGCAATAACAAAAATTTAAATATTTTATTTATTTTGATAAAGCCTAACTGTCAAGATAATACTTCTAACATTGGAAGCCTATATAATATCCATGCTGTTTCAAAATTTGCGTATTTCCTGCTAACTTAAAAAGAATCTCGTAACTTCAGTCATATTACTTCTTATCGCTTCTTAGTCATCACAGTAAAGAGATTTCTATTGTTTCAGAAAGGACAGAGAGAAAAGGGGCAGATATCTTGTTTAGTTAGTTTAAAAAAAAAAGTTTTATTTTTTTCTGCAAACACTTCAACTAAGAATAGCCTAAAATTTAAACTGTTGCCATAGAAATATATGCTTGTATGCATGGTAGCCTCTTGCATGCCATTTCAGAAGACTGAATGGAACTCTAGGAGCAACCAGATAAAAATTTAAATTAATACCCATAGGGGTTATGTATCATTTTGAGCACAAGTGTGCTGTTGGAACTGCTGTTGGAACTGCATTATTCTATTGCTTTACTAAGTTTATTTTTTGTACCAGGTTATGTTATAATTTTAGTGCAGTTTCATTGAAAACAGAGTGTCAGATCTGCTTGCACGCTAAGGTGATATAAACGTGGGGGTTTGGGTTTTTTTTTTGTTGTTGTTGTTTTGTTTGGTTTTTGGTTGGTGTTTTTTTGGTTGTGTTTTTTTTTGTGTGTGTGTGTTGGTTTTTGGGTTGTTGTTTTGTTTTTTTTTTTAGCAAGAACGGGGTAAGATTTTATCTGGTGGAGAAGAAAAGGCTTTGTGTACCAGTGTTTAGTCGGGTAGAACAGCCATTAACTACAAAAGGTGAACATTTCACACTTTCTTAAACTGGTGGCAAAACTCATTAGGGTGAAAGTTAGGGCGGCAAGAAGCTGCAAAATGCTCCTCCTTACCAACAGAATAATCTCCATCTTCCATTACCCATGAGCAGTTTTGTAGGTCTCCTAAGTATAAAAGTCCCCAAAAGACATGCAGCTCTTAGTGAAGTGGCAACTTCTTTATCTTTGTATTTTTGTCAGTGGCTTGTTCAGTTGGAAAACAAAGCAGGATTTTGTTCGAGAGTTTAGTGTAGTTGTTTATACTATTTACATCATTCGGTTTGTCTACATTTTTATTCACCTGTGATCGAAAGTGAGCATACTTAGATGCTTATGGACTTCAGCAAGTAGATCCTTTTGTATTTAGAAAAGTTTCCATAGGGATATACATGAAGTGGGGCAATTTCTGTGGCTGAATCTTATTCCATGTGTTTGTGCAGTTCAAATTTGTGGGAATTCTTTGTGATTTATGGTACAGAAATTTCCAGGCAATGGGCAGGACTTCTGAGCTAGCTGCTACCTTTTTTTGGTATTTGGGAACAAGTCAGAAAGTGAAGAATTAATGGTTTGTGTTGGTAAGCTACAGTTGCCCTAAGACCATCCAGGTATTTATATAATCTGTTTAAAATCTATAATGTATGATCTGTTTAAACTGTATTAGGAGTATGGACATGGCCGATCAAAATCACAAGAATCTTTCTTTATTGTCCTCAGCTTTTCCCAGACAGAGGAATATTAGCACTGGAAAAAATGTGGACAAAAAAAAATGTTGCCAGTATTGTGTTATATTACATTACATTCATTACGATTATGTTTAGCAATGGTACCTTAATGGGTTAACTTGTAACAGAAGATGATATTCAGTGTAATTGTCTGAGAGTTTCTGAAACTGTTGCATTATCTTACAGGTGGAGAAATATAAATAAGATCCATCAGTATTCTCCAAGATTAATTACCAGGTCAATTTCTATATATTGTCATGCTGAATGGTTTCATTTACCAGCTAAAGTTTCTGAATTTCTGTGTATACTTCTTAAATACATTCTTCAGTTACGTGAGAGAGGAACAAAGTCAGCAGAAATTCCCCTGAAGGAAATAGCAGTCTCCTGCATCAAGCACTTGAAGGTTAAGGCTGAAAATTGACAGTAGAGGAAAGAATGGACAGAAACAGCCCATTGTAAAAGACACTGAGTTAACGATAAGTGAGTGACTGCTTTAAGTACCATTGTTTTAGTGGCATTGTTTTAGCACAAAGTGCTCTAACTTTACCCCACAGAAATATTGGTGCCAACAGAACTCCTTCTCCATCCTTCTCCCTTTCCACTAGGTAGCAAGATTGATCCCCCTCAGAAAGTTTCCAACTAAGACACTGGGACAATAAAAGCTAATTACTTTTATTGATATCATGACTGTTCAGACAGACCCTTCAAGCTTTGGTCTCAAAGCTTGTCTAAGCATCGGTTGTCATGCTTGGTTTGTGTTTCTTTACCATTCGTGAATCAGCTGCAACTCTTGCAAGTGGGAAGTTTAGCAAACAAGGTACATTAAAATGTAACTTGGGGGGGAAGAATGGGAAGATAATGGTTCTTTGGGGTTTTGTGGGTTTGTTTTTGTTTTTTTTTTTGTGTGTGTGTCTTTAAATGAAAATTCAAAGAGTAAAGATGGGCTGTGAAACCACAGTGAAAACTTTGGAGACCAGTGGAAAATGTAGTGCAGAACAGCCATGAAGAAATTAAGAAGCTGTACAGTCTGGTGGAAAAAAATTAGGGAACGTGACTAATTTTCTGGATCACTATGCAACCTTGAGTGTAGGTGGTATTTGTCTCACCCAGCTTGATGGGCTTGAATGAGCTGCCCTAGCACAAGACAGTAGTGTCCTAAGAGGTGTCCTGGAGTGTCTGAGATGTGTGCGTGAGGCTTGTAGTTACAAAATAAGGACCAGGGCACACTCATACATTTCTGGAGTGGCAGCTGGAGCCTAGGTGGGATACATTAGGGCATCTGAAATAGGAGATGACACCTGGGGACAACTGAATTGAATTCTGGATCTACACTGAGGGGCTGGTGTCTTGATTCACTTGGTCCACATAAGTATTTTGAATTACTTTGGTATTTGAGCTGTCTGCAGGGTGCTGAGAGATAAGACTCAAGGCTTGGAGGACATATGGTCAGCTGGTGCTTTAAGATACCACAAGGCAAGGCACTTTAAGATAACACAAACAGCACTGCATGTTTATGAATGGGCAGAGGAGTTGAATCCGAAATGTAGCTCAGTTATATACACCTGCACTGCAGATAATTACATGCACGTGAGAACTAAATCAAACCTTGGAAATTGTACAAAAGTAATGATATCAGAGATGGTTAGCTGAGACTGACAATTAATTTTTAAAGGACAACTGTTAATTTTTAGAGGGTATCAATTAGGTCAGATGTATCCCACACACTTTTCCCATCTGTTTTCCTAACTTGGATTTTATTTTTGCCTTTTCAAATCACTAGTTCTTTGACCTGGGGATTGCATCCTAATGGTTGCTTTTGGATGGTACTCCTATTTCAGCTGATGCCTTTAGAAATTGCTATAGTACATAATAACTATAATAGAAACATCATAAAGTAATAGAAGGCTCAGGAAACAAAAATGTAACAACAACAAAAAAATCCTGACAGTTATTGCTGCTACCATAATAGTAAATAACTGGTTCTTGGGTCAAGCTTGAAATATAAATGAGGAATACAATACTCCAGGGTTGTAGTCATTATTGAAGTCATTAAGGCAATCACAATGAGAGATAAATGCTAGCAATAGATGAGAAAATACAGTGGAAAGTGTTTCAGAAAAAATCTGGTTTATGAATAGAAAGTGCCAAACTGTAAGTGGTTTTTCACAAGAGGGTTGAAAAGGGAAAATATAATTTAATTATGGACACAGAGTAACAACCTATTCATATGAGATATCTTAAAGGGAAGACAGATGGTAGGAAAGATTTAAGTGCAGGGTGTGGAATATATGGCTCGACCCCAGAGACTATTAGTCATATTGTAAGTAGATGTATCAAGTTGCCCAGGATAAATATGGCACAACAAAGTTAGCAGTATTATGTACTGGGCTCTCTGCAAGCAATATGGACTTTTAGAAAGAAGTGTCAGAACTTAGATTGGGTACAGATGGAGAGAATGAAAGCATAAAAACAGTATAAGATTTTTTCCACTGTTACAGGTCAGGAAGCAAATGTTGCAAAATCAGCTACTGTGGTTATAAAGGTTATTTTATCAGGTGTCTTTATTGTGGAATTTTCTCTATTTTAGTTAACTTTGTAAGAAAATATTGATAAACAGGATCAACTCAAAATATAAGCGTAGTACTAATTCTCTGGTATGTAATGAAGATCATGGTAGTTGAAAAATAAGTGTGTGAATGAAAAGATTGTAGTTTCCTGGAAATGTTCTTCAAAAAGCTAGGTCAATGGATGCCTCTAGACCACTGAAATAGAAAAAAATTTTCTAAAATTTTGGGTTCATTTTGACTGTTGCGATAATCTTAGCTCCCTGTCAGAAATTGTGTTCTTCCCTATGTCATTATATGTGGCAGACAATGACAATATTTAAGGGGTTTTCTGTTTTCTTACTTTTTATAGTAAATTAAGATGCATATATCCTATAGGGAGAAAACCACTCAAACCTATTTTTTCTCTCTCTCTTTCTTTTTTTTTTTTCTTCTTTTTTTCTTTTTTCTTTTTGGTCTTTTTGTGCTTTAATTTAGATATACATTGTTTTGAATGTAATAACATGATGCACAGGCAAAATATGACAGTTTAAGAATGAACAAAAGGAATGCACTAAATACAGGTGCTAGCCCCTATAGATTTGCTGAAATTATTCAGGAAAAAGAACTGCAGATCTGAACAGCGGAGTGAAAGATGTTACTGGCATTGGCTAAAGGTGCCCATGGGAACAGGAAGCACTTACGTTTTTGAAAGGTTTTTCTATGACTATGCTGCTATTAATGAAAGATGATCTTAACGAACTAAAATTTTAGTGGAAGACAACAGTCCTCTGGAACGAAATAAATGAGAAGGTATATTTAGGATAATGATTAGACTGTTGATTTGGGCCTTATAATAAGGCAATATTGAAATTAAGCTGAGAAGGAAGTGGTTCTTACTACAGATTAATAAATTACTGTCTGCCCAAACTTATTAGCTCAGTTGCAGACATGTATATTAAATTAGGCCCATTTGTGCTTTGAATAAATTCGTAGTATTCATAAGCTCCAATCTGAATAATAAATGTAAGGATTCTTAGCCTCTTTTTATATTGTATTTGAGCATGTCCATTATGATATATGGACGAAATTAGGAATGAAATAAAAATGAGGAAAAAAAAATTGCTAATAAGGTTTAAAAACAGGTTGCACGTTTTAAAGGATCAGTTCTGGCTACTAGTGTTACATCACTAACAGAGTACTGGTCAAATAATGTTGCAATATGACTCATTTACATGGATTTTATCAGTGCAGTTGATTATTTGAAAGCAATAAATTCCTGATTATGAAGCAACAAGTTTATGATAAAGACATTTAGTAAAGAGTCCTTAATTTAAGAGAATTGCTATGGAAGGGTTGATAGTACTGGTATTAATGGAGCCTTAATCATATCTAGCATGATACGTAAAGCAAATGGAAATTATCAACATATATGTTTCATTAGAACATATATATTTTTTAGACTGAATCCCAACCACAGATAAGTTTCTGTAGTTTTCACTGAATTAACCCCTTTTTCCAAATTTTGGGGTTTACTTAATCCAAAACCAATTATTCCTGTGGAGACAAGAAAGTCAGTTGCAAATCCCTACTCTGTCTGGATTGATGAGGAATCAATCTTAATCTCTCCTTCAGGACCAAATTGTGAAACAGTAGTGAAAGAAAGAGAAAACTTAAAAAACTTAATGTGTGACATAGATGCTTTTGTATCGGACTGAGTAGTCCATACTTTGGCTGGAATGGGATACACTATCCTGTTAAATTAAAGAAACCAGAACCTTAGTGAACTCAAGCACTGGAGCTATAATCCATAATAGATAATCCATAATGGAGAATCCCTACTGAATAACTGTTATATCATAACCCAGCTCTTTTTTTGGACTTCTTCACTAGCTTTGTCCAAGACAAAATTGCTACAGAGGGGACTAGCCCTTGGCAATGTGAACATGAGCCAATTTGTACTTGGACTTTCAGCCTAGGATTTATTTCTACTTCTTGTTCATTTACAAGTATGAATATGCACAGTGTATCTCCCATGGGATCAGCATTTGGCCCAGAGATTCATCAATGGGCTTAAAAGTTGTAGATTTTTCTTGTTGTGTTCCCCCCCCGGCCCTGGCCCTTTCTGCTCACTAGTGTTTGATTATGCAATTCCTTCTCAGAAATCCTGTTGGATATCTGTAACCAACTGCTTTTGGCTTTGACTGACATTGCCTGACTGGACAAGCAGAGAAGAATGTATCAATGAGAATTTTTGTTTAATTTAAACAATAAAAAATAGGAATGATTTTTTGTTTGCAATATGGGCTACTGTTTTATATTAAAACTACTAGAATGGATTAGCAGGGTTAATTTAAATTGCTGTAGTTATGACCAACAGCATTTGGATATAATCCTGTCCTCTTTGAACTCAGGGTAGACATTTGGGACTGGATTTTAAAAGGAGTTTAGATATCATTTGAGCTGCACACGCTTAGGCAGTCTTCAAAGCATCTTAGGGTACCTGAGATACCCGCACAGGCTTAACGCATTTTCTTTTCTGGACTAGCAGCTGGAGTCCAGGCAAGATACTTTAGCATACGTTAAGTGTTATGGATGATTATGTTAAGGCATCTTAAGTGTTCCCTGGCTGAAATGTAACAGCTGCATTGTGAGCACATGAATTTAGACATCTCAGTCTGTAACTGAATTGCAGCTTCTAAGGTTGGGTGAGCTAAATCACAGCTAAGCTATTTAACTTTTACATTGCTAAAGTTAAGTGTGATGAATCTCACACTTATGAATAACATCCTCGGGATGGAACTTTCATTTAAAAATAAGGATACACACATATAAGAAGGCAGCCAAAGAGTATTGTTCAAATATTTTTTTTTTCCCCCCTGTCAAATCACAATTTATTAAATGAAAACCAAAGTATCACATATGATACATACAATTGATCTTTGGTGATGTTTGTTGTAACATTAGGACAAATTACAGGGTAAAGTTTTTACACTGTATTAATGTTTAATGTTACATTACTTCACATTGGAAAGGAAGATAATATTCCAGTAAAATAACAACAACAGCAACAATAAAAATTAGGCTTCTTGTGATTTTTTTTTTTTTCCTCAAGAGTGTCGCTCTATTGGCTTCAAAAGAACATCCTCAATTTAGCACAATACAAATGGGATCACAATAGGACAAAGAATATCAGCTAACTTACTTTCATAATATCACAGTATGCTTAATTATTAAATAAATAAATAATTTGTGTAATGTTGCCCCCAATAAACAGGGTAAAATTTTGCTTATTGTACTAACATCAGTCCAATAAAAAAGAAATCAGTAAATAAAGAAGAAAGATGGAAATACCTAAGCCCAACACCTTCTTAGAAAAGTAACCTTAATATTTAATTCAGTAGTGACTGAAAGTTAGAAGCCATGGACTTTGCTGTAGTATCTGAGTTTGTAGAATGAGTCTAATTCTAGGTAGAATCCATAAAGCACACAGATCAATATAACCACAATTGACACTAATTGACAGGCCAAATTGACAGTATTAGGGCAGAGGCCAAGAAACCAGGTACTAAAGCTTTTTTTTTTTCTCTTCTCTTTCTATGATGCACTGATTCTGACACTGATCTAAACTTATTGAAAATATAGATTATGCATTATGTGCATCAGATTAATAGATGCGGCTATTAAGACTTCTTCATCATTAGGTTCTGAAGGTGAGTTTTGGTATACTCATTCTGCTGAATTTCTCAAACCTGCAGTGTAGAGGCCTCCTGCTGAGCAAGTCACCCTTGGCTTTCTGCACAGTCAGCAGGGAGAACTTTTAAGGTTCATGTCACATTTTGAGATGCCAAGAACAGTTCAACTCTAGAGTTAAGACACCAAATTTAGGTGACTAAATACTGTCATATGGGTGTGAAATGGGTGTCTAAACTCTTACTACAGTCATCAAAGATCTAGTGAGTACAGTCATTGCAGAATAGAAAGTGTCTCAGCTCAGTTTAAACAGACACTTAACATGGAACTCAACTTTTAAATGTAGTATTTTTTGGGGTTTCTTGGGGTATCCCTGGCCTGTAGCTGCCACTCTAGAAGGCTGTAGTTCTTTCACAGGTCCTGTGTCATATCTGTGAGCTCCATGAACGTCCTAGATGTATGAGATATGCTAAGGCATCTCAAATGGTACCAGTCATTTATGCTTCAGCCAAGATGAAGTTTTCCATTGACTGTATTAGGAACTTAGATACTTAGTTCACATTTAGACACCTGTGTTTGGAAGTTTTAATCTCTAAATAAGCCTTATCCATATTTAAGAAGAGATAAAGCATGCTTTAAAAATTTTATTTCTATCCATTGACTCTAACAGGAAACTTGGGTACCTAGTATAAATATATATCTACAACCGTAAGCAGCTGCATTTCCTCAAATTAATTTCACACTTTGAGCCTTTCACTTGGACCATATATTCCTTTGCTGTAAAATAGCATAGTTTCATTGATCTTCCTGAATGGAGAGGGGATGATTCAGGTGTCTGGCCTCTCTCTCTTCCGTATTCCTCCTTGCCCCACCAGCCAGCACATCTGGAAAACACTGGCACCACAAAACATCTAAGCTGTCAGACCCCAAAGGGCCTGTCCCTCACTTCAAGGAGTTTGACTCCATGAGGAAAGAAGCCTATTGAGCACAGACATCTTTGTTCTGGATTATATCTTTTGGAGGACAGGGGGTGCAAGGAGGAGGCATATGGAAGATTTAGCTCTGAATATCTCAGGGATATTAAAAACATAAATGAAAATATGAAAAAACATGGAAGTAGTTTGCTGTTTCAGGAAGAGCTTGTATATGCAGAAATGTCATGTCAACTCCAAAGAAATCATGCTGGTGGCTGATAATGAAAGTATTCTTTTCCTCCTTTCATGCATCCATGTGGTATTTATTGCCCAAAATTGCATGATATTACACAAAAGTACCTGGTGAAGAAAACCTTTAACATTCCCCCTGAAGAGTTATGAGAAGGATTAGTGGAGATCTTGGCAGACTTGAGCACAAATCGTTAAGCGGAGTCAAAACTAGTAAAAAAGTTCCCTTACATGGTTCAGAAACAAATTGTAAAATCCATTTATAAGTTAAAGTCACTAGAAATATCTTTGGATTTATAGTAATTAGCTATATGGCCTGTTATCTTCAGTCAGATTTAAAAGATTACAAGAAACGGAATTAAAATGAGAATGAATTGGCCTACGTTATTTAGCTTCAGAAACACCAGCGATGGTTTTAAATGAAGTAAATGTCATCTGCCTTATGTCTCTCATGAACAAGGCTGTACAACATAACCACCATACATAATTCATAGAAAATTATTTGGAAAAAAAAATCAACTCCCCAAAAGTCTGCATTGAAATAGAATTTTCATTTGAAGAGAAGTCTGAGGAGGGTGAAGCCGAATGAAGAATTTAATGCTGGATTTTTCACTACATTAGGCAGCCTGTGTGTGACAAACAAAAACAGCTCAAGTTTTCATTCCTAATTGACTCTGATTCCTTTTAAATTAGGCATATGAACATAGTTCTGTAAGCAAGTTTTAATTATTTTTCATGTTAATATAATACTTCAAACCAGATATTGTACATGACTATTATGTTCATCATCACACTATCTTGCTCATCAGGTTCAGTGTGTTATTAAAACTTTCACTGAATTGCTCTACAGAATGGTAGAACAGTTTCAGTTCATTAACTTTTCGCCTATTTCTCCATCTATCAAAGTAAAGTTTCAAGCTTGCATTCTATCATACAATTTGTGTAACAAGCTATTTGTAAATGACTGGGTAGATCCTGGTGCAGGTTTTAAAATCAAGTGTTATATTTTTAGCAGTTTCCCAGTATTTTGAAATAGTCACATGGAAAATCAATTGCAACGCGTAGATAAGTCTTCAAAAATATGAAGGAAGACTTTTGCCTTGTCAGTTGAACAGACATTATGATAATAATGCATTAGTGTAAAACCTGAGAGTTACTTTACAAAACAGGAATCTTTGTTTTGTACTCAAAGTTTGAGCCGTTTCTGAACTTTCAGGCTGTATGCGTAGACAAGGTTAATTCAAAAGCAGTCTCACTTCTGCACATCTGTATTTTGATACCGTGTAATAGAAAATCAACTCAAATAAATACAGAATTTCAATTCAAAGGCAGTAATAAGGTTAATAATAGAATGGAGAGGTAAATAAATTGTATTATATTTAAGTTAAAAAAAAAAAAAATCAATACTTTGTAAATTGCCAGACACATGAAACAGGATTCAACTTCTTCCATTACCACTTTCCTCCTACTGATCTTTACATAAGAATGTTGTTAACGTGCCTTTAGTATATCACACACCCGCCCACATATAAAATATGATAATCTGATTTTACTTTGATGTATAGTTCTGTAAATTGGCATTCAAATCAAAGAGTGTGAGACTCTCTAATAGTAGAATTGACTTATGCCTATTTATGATATTTTATATTAATGGAAAATAAATGAGGCCTCATCAAAGTTAACACTCTGTTTGCTTCGCCGTGTTAATACTGTAACCCTGTATCCATTGCACATTCAAAAATTCCAGGCATTCAGTGCAAGGAATGCAGTAATGGTGGGCAAATCTTTGACCAATAGATTCTGTTCTTAGTTAGTTCCCAGAGTTGAATTGTATTAATATAATATCTAGAGTTTATGTTTTGAATTGGAGCTGATACAGTAATCAGTATTCTGGTTAGTGGAGAGAAGGGGTATGTTCATCAGAAACCCAAGTACTTCTTCCTATTTTGGGAACTGAATAACTACATACAGGGAAGAAATCTTGTCATAGAATCATCTAGGTTGGAAGGGGCCTTTAAGATCATCGTGTTGATGGTGAAGTCAGAAGTGTAGAATAAAGGAAGTAAATTAGGACCCTAATGCATGTGCCTAGCACCATTTAAGATACCTTAGAGTAGCTCAGAAATCTGTGTAGTGAAGGCAGATGTGACACAGGACTTGTGACAACCTCATATCCTTCTGGAGAGAAAGCTGAAGACCAGATACCATGCTCTAGGACACCTAAAATATCACTGACACCTATGTTAAAGCACTTGGATGGGAAGCACACACTAACACTAATATTAGTTGGTTCAAGATTCCTGTCTCAAGTCCCTGAACATCAAGGCAGGGACTGGGGCAAAAAAGTACCTTCCATCATAGGAGAAGGCCCAGTTCAACACCATATACACAATCTATGGGATTTGATGAGATGCATCCCAGGGTCCTGAGGGAGTTGGCTGATTTAGTTGCCAAGCCACTCTCCATCATATTTCAAAAGCCATGGCAGTCAGGCCTAGTCCCTGGTGACTGGAAAAAGGGAAAAATTGCACCCATTTTTAAAAAGGGTAAAAATGCGAACCCTGGGAAGTACCAATCAGTCAGCCTTGTCTCTGTGCCTACTAAGATCATGAAGCACATCCTCCTAGAAGCTATGTTGAAACATATGGAAGATAAGGAGGTGATTAGAGACAGTCAACATGACTTTATGAAGGGCAAATCATGCCTGACCAATGTAGTGGCCTTCTATGATGGAGTGACTGCATCAGTGAACAAGGGAAGAGCTACTGTTGTCATCTACCTGGACTTCTGTAAAGGCTTTGATACAGTCCCCCATAACATCCTTGCCACTAAATTTGAGAGGTGAGGCTGTCCTTCTTTGAGGTAGAACAAAACCAATTTTCCTTTCAGTAATTTCACTTTTCAGTTAAGTCTCTTCTAACTGACTGGACTCACAGTTTCTGCCTCTGTCCCTCCAACATGGCACATTTGACAGATGGGCTATTAGATGGATAAGGAATTGGCTGGATGGCCGTGTCCAAAGAGTTGCAGTCAATGGCTCAATGTTCAAGTGGAAACCAGTAACAAGCGGTGTCCCTCAAGGGTCCATACTAGGACCAAAACTATTTACTATACTCAGCAATGATATAAGCAGTGGATTTGAGTGCATTCTCAGCAAGTCTGCATATGACATCAAGCTGAATGGTACAGTTCATACTCTTGAGGGAACAGGTGCCATCCAGAGAGACCCTGAGGAATGGGCTAATGCAAACCTCATGAAAGACGTCGCTGACCGTGGCAGGGCAGTTGGAGCAATGATCTCTAAAGGTACCTTCTAACCCAAATCATTCTACTCTATGACTCTGTGATTTTAAGACTCCTATCCAGGACTTTTCTTAATCTTTTCAAAAGTTACATGACTTCTTATTTTTCTGTGCTTTCTCATGAATTAAGTTTTTGTTTGCAGGTAAACTGAACACAGACATTTTCTTTTCACCTCATGTAATGTAAATTATATATGATTTTCAAGTACCTTCTTCTTTTGTGTCTTATAACTGATCATAGAATAGGAGCTTTACTTTGAAAGCTTTGAAAAAGGTATCAGTATCAGTTGCTTTATTAACCTATCGAGACATGTCTTTTTACAAAAACGTAAAAACAAATAGGATTAATTAAAGAAAAATGCTTGGTTCTACAACCAAAATAAAGGAGAGAGATCTCAAAAATATTCAGATTCTTCCTTTATGATTCATACAGGCTAACAAGAAAATATTTATGTTAGAAGTAGAAGTGTATGTAGTTTTAAAATTCATCATGATGGGTTAGTATAAGTGAAACAGAGTTTAGACTCTAGCTAATCTTTTTAAACCCTTGGGCTGGGTTCATATCAAACAAATTATGACACCTATCAAAGGAACCCAAACTAAGTATCGGACTATTTATAGCTATTTCTGTGGTCAATAGAGAGTAAGAGAGGTATTACCAAAGGCTGATTTTACTAGAGGTGAGATTTTAAGTAAGCAGAGGTGCCTACCATTAGCCTGGCTCAATCTTTGTCTTGCTATTTAAAAGCTTAGCTTTTTTTTTAAGTAATTACAATTTATTTTTTTTCTTTTTGAAATGTCAGCTTCTTTTATCCTCACTGAAACATATATGTGTAGGGATTAAATTCTTTTGAACATTAGGGTCCGCACACAAATATACATCTAAAAGTCAAACATTAAGCACTCAGGTTTGAAAGAGTTGGCTTTTGACCTTCAGTATGACCTGTTAGGATGTGCAACGTATTGTGTTTTTCTCTGACTACAAGAACTCTTTTGCCTTTTATTAAAAAACTACCTAATAGTGAATTATCAGTTATAATAAATAATTTTTTCAAGCTGATGTATTTTCTGTATTCAGTTTAAGTATTTTATGCTTTTATTTCCAGACTTTTTTCATTTATTAGCTGGATTTGGCATATTTCAGTGCAATACAACTTATATCTGACATGTTTTTCTGTTTGTTTGTAACGTACATAACTGTTCTTAATATTTTTATACTCTGGTTTATCTGTTTGGGGATAGATTTAAAGGTACATATAAGACAGAGAGATAAAATCTCATAATATTTCTTTTAAAAGTGCGCAGAAACTATCTTAGACAGAAAAAAAAATAGTCTGTCTAAGTTTCAGTAAAGTTCTTAAAATAGTTCATGCCCAAATCTTGAAAGCCAGGTTTTGTGTTTATTTTGAATCCTTTCACAGACATTTCAGTTGTACACTGTGAGGCATTTTGTATTGTACAGTGTAGACTTTTCCTAAAGAGGTAAACTAAAGGTCTTCTTTTAAGAAACTATTGAAATATGAGCTGGCATAAATCTCTCTCCTTCATTCATTAATTTATTCATTCCTGATCATCATGAAATATGACAGATCCACTAGAGTGATGGGGAATATGGGCAAAATATAACATACATGGCTGTGTCTAGGCTCAGGAAACCATCCCAAAGAAGTTACCTTTTCCATGTAAGAGTTCAGGGAGAAGACAGAAAAGACAGGCCCAACTACCTATTCATCTTACTTCCAAGGTGTTTGAACAAAGTAAACTCACCTGTGAATGATGTTCCTGAGACTTAAACACCTACTTCTCTTTCTACTTTTGAAAGTAGGAAAAAAATCTTATTTAGTTCCATGTGCTCAGGATACATTCCTAAATTTCTTCAGACAAAGAAATGGTGGAAAGAGAGACTTTAACAATATTTTTGTAGTATCATGAATATTCCAACTAGAAAAACTATGTATTATTATTAGAAATTATTGTTATCAAATAATTTAATACTTATTAGTATATTAATCAACTAACAATCATTAATGAGAGATTATTGCCTTCAGTCTGTAACATACCTTATTAAATCACAGAAACCAGAGATCAGAAGACAGGCAGCTACTGATGCCTGTACAGATAATCAATATATTTCTATAGAGTATAAAAAAAAAAAAGTCTTGAAAAAGGAATGTTTAGATTTCTCAAAGAAAATTTCCATTTCATCTAGTAAATTCTTGCTTGATTATATGTTTGGCTCTGAGAATGAAAGCAAGGTAAGAGAATTTTGGAAGACCTTTTACAAAATAAGTAAGATTTGTAGAACAAGAAACTAGGGGTATTTGTACAGGAGGAAAAGAATTGTTCTCATTAATTCATCAGGGATATACACAGAGTGCAGTTTGAACAGAGCGTGGCAAACTTATTCCAGAGAACTGCGAGTTTACAGAAAGAGGGTCTGTCTGTCTGTCTACCTGTCTTTTATCTGTTGGATATTACTAGGTGCAGTGGGCTAGTCTACCTTGTCACTGTTCACTAGACATTACTCGATACAATGGGCTGGTATATTCTAATATGCCATATCAGCTCTTGAAAGAAGTGTCAACACTTCCTCATGGACACGAAAGGGATAGAAAGGTGGTATATCAGGAAAAACATCCACGTTGATACTTCTAAATATTTAAACCAGTTCTCTCAAGGTACCAGTCTAGTGATGAATAAATGAAAGAAGGAAGTTAGAACAAATGCAGGATTTCAGGATTTCACCTTTATTGGACACAATTATTTTATTTCACAGTTTGTATATTTGAAACAGTGAGATACTTTTAAAAAAGGTGGTAATGCTAGAGCTTGAATAAGTTCATCCATATAGATATCTAACATTTAACATTCTTTTCAAAATTTCCACAAAATAGTGATAATTTTACTGTCTCAAGTAAACAACCAGATTTTTTATTTTAATTCAAAATGTTTGTCCCAGAAATCTTTTCTCCAGGCTAAAGCATGGCATATGTCTCACTGCTAAGCAAAATTTTTAACACAGAAAAGCATTAATTTTTATTTTACAGACCTGCAAACATAAGGGAAGATTACATTTTCAGGTGGATTTCTGAATTCAGCTAACCAAAGAGCTTCATTTTATAAAACGGATTATAAATTGTGCTTGCAATTAATCTGTAATGTGACTAATCCTTTTTATTATCTTAATAAAAATAAAATATGTTTCACATCCTCAGTGAAAAAGCATTTCAGGATATTTTAGCACAGGGACTCAGCATGCTCATGTGCATTCTCCTACACTTATCTACAAGTTAATACCTTGATCTTGCAATAAATGTCATGCAGGCAGAACATGGCTTTTAATCCTTCAGTACAACTGAAAACTTATATCTATGAGAGCTTATTTTAAAGGCAAGTGCTCTATTTGACTGCCTTTACCACTGAGGAAGTAAACAAACAAACAAACAAACAAACAAACAAACAAGCCAACACCCCAAAACCCACAGCCATGAACTCTTGATTGATACAGGCAATCACAGTTTTTTGTTAAGCAGAAAAACCTGTCAAGATAAGGAAGTGAGATTTCTCAGTATTTTAATGAGGAGTTATGTTATAAAAGTAGGCAAAAAGTAGTCCTGTCCTTCTGGCATTTTCCTCATGTCCCTGATAGCTGGACAACTGAAAACTTAGCAAAACGAATAAATGAAAGTATTAGGCTAATATTTATTAAGTTGGCTTATAATTATTTTTTTATAAGCTGCCTATATTCATCTGTGTTGGATCACTATTTTTTTTCACAATTACCTAGCTGAATTGAAGTTAACCAAATAATAATATAAGCCAAAATTTTGATAAAATTATTGCTTTAAAAAAGGAAACAGGCATCTATGGTTGTGATTGTGATTGGAAGTGAGTAGATGCTGGCTTTGCTAGCTACTAGACGTACCTCTCCAAAAAGCTCTGGTAAAAAGCTGGTAAAGCTGCAGAAACCTTACAGTTGAGTATGGATGGTATTTCTATAAACATGTTTCTTTCAAGAAAAATCCTTGCAGAGCTATTCTCAGAGAAATCAAATCTCTATCTCTAATCTGAAACTGCAACACATTATCTTTTTTGGTTTTGTTTTTATTTTGTTTATATTTACATTTGAATTATTTAGTAAGTAATTAAATAACTTTATTTCTTTGGTAAAAAAACATGTCTGCTGGGAGGACACTTAAATAATCATTCACATACTCTTTTTCTACCCCACAAAAAGAATATCCTACAAGTAATTTTTTCTCAAGGACTGAAATATTTTTTTTCTGGGTCAAAAATTAAGGGTTTTTTTTTTTTCAGTTGTTTTGATAATGAGAAAATTCAGATGCACATACCTCAACAAGCACATCTATTTTCAAATCATTTGATGAACAGAGTTTTGTGTGAAAATTCTGTTGCTTTTTTTTTTTTCACTCCATATGTTTTTTGCTACGTTATCAGTATGTAGCAAATAGTTAATAGGTTGTGATCTCTTTATTGGCCACAGAGCTTCAAATCATCAAAACACCAGACTGAAAAAGATTACAGATGTATTTTCTGTTGTCAGGATGTTGTCTTGTTAGGTCTAAGTACCATCATAATAACTGTTTCTTACTAGATAAATAAACAAGCCTATTTGTAATATAATTTCATTTTGTATTCAATGTATCACCCAAGAATACTTGCCTCAGAACACTTTCCCTAGCATTACTGTTGCCTGGACACTTACACCGTGAAAAATTGGTGTAAGTTATTTATTTATCAGATGACTTGTTTTTCATGCATTTGTCTAAGTTGAAACTTTTTTTTAATACTCCACAACTACTATCTGCTAATACGTCATGAATAGGTTTAATTTGACACAATTGACTTGCAGAGTTTATATACTTGCAGTAAATGTGTCATCTGAAGCTTAAAATCTTTTCAGACACCATCATTTGTTCTTCTACTGCCCATGCTGTTTGTAAATGTAATTAACTAACTTTGTTCACAGGAGAAACTTGAAATATGTTGAATAAATATTGGTAGCTGCTGATAACACAATGTTTCTCCAGCTAGCTGAAGCTTGTACATTTTTTCCATTCAGCATTATGCCGAGTTCCAGAAATAGAAATGAATTGACTAAGAACTTTTTTTTTTCCTATTAAAAATATATTTTTTCCTCTGTTGGAAAATGTCAGTTTCTCTTTTTACCTGTACCGTATTCACTTTCCCTTATTCATTTTCAGAGTGATTTTATAACTTGATGAGTCCTTGCTATGCTTAGCTGTTTTTTTTTCTAGGGCTTGGTTTCATATTCTCCCATGAATTTTTTAATTCATATTTTAGATATACCATCAAAATGAAACTTTTGGCTTTTAGCAGCTGATACATCTTCCTGGACAGTGGTTATACTCTGCTATTTCCAACTTTTAATGTTTTTACAAAACATTAGCCTAATTTCTAGCATAGAAAAACAGAGAAACTTTGATTCAGTGTGAGAGACGTTCAGATTTGACTATTAGAAGGAAAGGGCTGTGAAATTCCTCCCCCCCCCCCCAAACCTGGGATATTCCATTCACTCAGGTAGAGAAATAGATATGCAGTAAAAAGCAAGATAGGTCCAGTGAGGAGTGAACCCAAAATTTGTCAAATAAAATAGTTATTTGTATGGTATTTAATTTTGTTACAACTTTTCTGCTTCTCTTCAGTCTCCCTCTAAACTTGTATGGGTTTTCGTTGAGCTTTAGTGTATTGATTTTTACTAATACAATGGAGTTGATACACAAACACAATTTAAATTTGGTGAGTAGACACATGTAAAACTGGGAAGGTATAGTAAAATAGAATAAATAAGCTGAAATAGTGCCCTCAAGAGAACCACTTCAATTTTCCTCAGAAAAGTCAAATTTTGAGGAAAACACTGATAAAATTAGCCATTACAAAGGGTTCAGAAAGAGAGGGACTTACTTTCCATTTAAAAAATCTTGAAAATTCAGATATGTAAATAAGTGACCAACAATTGATTCTCATTGACTAAGGACCTATGCAAAAATAATTCTCTTCAGTGAAAGTCTTGATCAATTAATTTTAAGTAATTATACAAGTTTCACCCAAGGATTTACTTCCTTTCTTTCCCTCCCTCTAAGATCTTCTCTTCCTTGTATTCTCTTCAGTTTTTCCTTATTATACTTTTTTCCTTAGTTCCTACTACTTTTTTTTAAATTTCAAACCCTAATCAGCTTAGCAATATTAAGACAGACATACTTTGTTCTGTATTGCATAACATGTTGGGCCAAGAGAAAGAAAAAATGTCATCTGTCCAAAGCATGGCTACCTTCATGATATGGAAAAGAACAGCCTCTCGTTCCTCATTAAGAGGCAGAAGCATTCAGTTGTCCACATATAGACAGGTCTGAAATGCCCTATGATAGTCTACTGGGCCCCCCAGCAGGTCCTGTGACCTGTCTGTCAGCTCTGCAGGTGCCTCCAGTATGCTAGAGGACTTTCAGCGGTGAGGGATGCCTGCTGGTGGGTAGCGGAAGCACACCTAGATGTGTGCTGGCTGGGTGATATTAGGCACCTATTTAATCTGTAGCCGACTACATGTTAACACTTACATTTGTGTAATTTGAAAGCTGAATTCCAGCCTGAAAGACCTAACTCAACAGATATATGGCAAAAGTTATTTTGTCTCTTTCTTTACCTGGATTCTTAACGTGAGGATACATACATAGGTTTTCAGCTGCTTGCAGAAATATGAGGGGTCCTGCAGGGCAAGTCCTTCTCTAGAATCTCTTCTTCCCAAGAAAATAAGTGTACTTATATTATAAAGGTATTAGAGTTTGGGTCATGATTAAAGAAGGCAAAGGACAGGGAGTTACCTAGCAAAAATAATGTCTATTTGGACATATACAAGTGTTGTTTGATGATGAAAATAAAAGTGAATAGATATGAACAATGTGGTACCTTATAAAAGCATTTTTAATACTTGATTTTGGGCGACTGCCTTATTCATAGGAAACAAACATTGTCCCTAATGCAACCCTGTCACACCAAAGATTTTAGGACTATGTGGTGAAATTTCACAGCTGGGGAAAAAAGGCAGGAAAAAGTAGGGTTTGTCTAAAAATACATACATTGTATTTATTTTAAAAAGTAGTTATCATGTGTTCATCATAAATATCTTAGTGGCAGTGTTAAAATAAGTCATAAATACATCATAAGCTCAGTGAGAAATATTTATATAGAAGTACATTCATGCTCTTATATTTGTAGTTAAAATGAGAACAAAGAGTAGAGAGAAGCTGTAAAGTGCCTGAGGCTCTCACATTATTATGAACTTGAGGAAAACAAAGTGGTCTGCTGAGGACACCTGTCTTTCTCTTTCTGTGCAGAACCATAACTCTTAAACATGGAAGAGTGAGTTGATCTTAACAAATCTAAAAAGAATTTGTCTCAATAGTGTGTAGGAGAAAAGAAGCACATGTTGAAGTAATCTTATTGCAATTTACCACTGCAGAAATTACTTTACTTGTAATTGGCTTCCACAGCAAGTAGCTTTACCTGCTACGTTGTTCAACCTATTGCAGAGCCAGGACTGTGGAGCATCTTTGCCAGTTTCAAATGATTGCAGACAAAATCTAGTGATGCGGAGTTGTCTAATGCCCTGTTTCAACAGAAAGATCATATGTTTAAATAATGTTTTCTCCCTAATTTCTCAGGGAATGGGGTTCCATAATGATGTCAAAGGTGGGGGTTTTTTTGTTTGTGTATTTGGTTGTGGTTTTTTTTACTTTTTCTTTTCCAAAGCACCAACACAATGCACAAATAAATTTCATTAAAATCAGAAAGGGTGCTTCATTAAGAAACACCCTGAGTGTTAACATCATGAACATGTTGATTTTTCAAAGACATTTGTGAAGGTTTTGCTAAAACATTTTATTTAATGTCAGGAAACAAGAGAATTTGTGCACCACTTTGAAATGTAAGGGTCAAAAGTTCCACGTGGCATTTCCAAGAATAAAAAGAGGGTTCATAGATGAGCTCAAATTTTGTTTCTTCATCTGGTTTTGCTATGTATAATCTCTTCTCTTTAATATATTAGGTAGGTGACACATTATGAGTAGGAGCAAGTATATTTTTATGACTTCAGGTATAAATATCTTCTGATATTTATTGACAGGCTACATTCACATCATTTACCCTCTGTAATTAAACAGATGTGCTAGATGTGCGAGAGTGGGCTTTTGCTGTTGACAATTAGTGTACCTCTCTATTGTCAAAGTAGCGAATACTGTTTCACTGTCCCTCTTCTCAAGACCATGGATAATAATTATTGCATGTATATAACACAGGCAAAAGTGTAATATGAGCCTGTTCCACTATGCAGTGCATGGGGGTATATATGCAAAGAACTTTTCAGGTGTGAGAAATATCAGAATTTGGAACATTTGAATTTAGTATGCTTTCTGATACCATATACTTAAAATGCTAGATGAAAAGCCATTGAAATTAATAGCAGTCTTTCCAACGTTTACAGTAGATATATTATCAGGTATCTTTTCCAACATTTACAGTAAGTATATTATCATATGTACAGATTATATGTATATTATGTACAGATCTTAACTGATTCCCAAACCAAACCTGTCTTTATATTTATTGAACTATTACAGAATAAATTGCACTCAGTCTGAAGACTCCCATCACTTCAATGAAAAATGAATGAGATCCTTAAATGGTAGAGATAGAATGTTAGAACATCAGAGAAAACAACAGTGACTGGCAAGACTGTAAATGTATTTTATATGTGCAAAGTATACTACAGACTACAGAAGTAGATGCTCAAAGTAATTAATATTGTTGGCCAATAAATTACCTTTTGAATCACTTGGGCAGTATGAAGAGTATGCTTTTTGTCTGTTTTCTGTGTATTTTATCTACCGTTTTTACCAGTCTCATCAAAGTGATGTTAAATGCATGCATATTTTGCATCACATAACTGTGAATTTTAAAGGTGTTTGTTATTTACACATAATTAATGATATTACACACTTTTAATTTTATAGTCCTTACTAATGACTGCATTATTCTGTTAACAAGATTTTATTTTTTTATTTATATTGTGATAACTGTCCTAGGTGAGTACTCTTTTTATTAGTTTGAATTCATTAGCATATGCATTCTAAAATGATTGCCATATACAACTATGCACTTTTTAGGTAAAACCTTAGCCCATGGATAAATATGCATAAGTTAATGTATAAATAAACAAATTTTTTGGTGATACTTACCAGGAAAAAAACAAAACAAAGCAAACAAAGAAACACCACCATCTGCATAGACGTTATTAGAGAATTTTTGAAGCTATTTTTGAAATTTTCAAAGGATAAATAAACTAGAATTTACAATATCTATATTCTATGATTTTTGTATTATAACATTCACTTCCTTACTGTAAGCATCTATATTATACGTTACAATAAACTTTTCTTGGATAAGATGATGTGTCACATATAGGATGCCACAAAATGAAAATTGGAGATCATTTTTAAATGAAGGAAAAAAAAAGAATAAACACGTTGCCATTTCTGGAACTTAGGACAGGGAATTAAGTTATAAATGTAGAATAACCATGTGGAAAAATAATAATACTATGGACCACAATCTAGAATGTCATTATGCTTCATTGTGAACTAGGACTTTGCTAACATGGAGCAATTTTTAAAGCATATTATGGATTCCAAGTTAAAGCAGTTGACAGTGAGTGTTTTCTGAAAGGAAAAGTAAAACCACAGCCAGTAGCATGGCATATGTTATTGGAATATGATGGATTATATGGTAGCTGGATGATACATATATGACATAATTCTACAAAGACTGAAGCTATTAGCCTGTAGTGGTCTAGAAGCAAAGCTATCTTTAAATAATCATCTTTTTTTGCATTTATCACAGGAAATAAATTTGCAAAGATAAACATGAAGCAAATTTCAGATAGAATTTAATGTATTTTAAGTTAGCAATGTTTTCAAAATATAAAACACTTGAAAACTGTCAAAAAGGTAACCTGCATTTACAGCAGGCTTTCCCCTCATGTTTGGTTTCTTATTAGTGGAATCTCTGACTATTAATGTTTGTCACTAGGTTTCAAATGTATATCTGAAATATTTTCTTCTTTATGAACACTGCTGTTACACAACTATGTGGTTACTTAACTTGCTATGGTTACCTAACTGAGACCTTACTTCAACATTCAGTATACAAAGACATTTTCTAAATTTACTTCTGGTATGGGCAATTGAGTTTCCACAAAATTAAATTTAATGTGCATTGATCTGAGGGTACAAAACTTGCTTGGTTTTTTGTTTGTTTGTTTGTTTGTTTATTTGATTGATTTTAATGCAAATACACAAAATGCTTACTTTAATATCTGATTTACATGCACAGAATAGCTGTATGCAGAAATTTGAGACACTAGTTGGCAATATCCTCTGTAATATAGGGAGCATATAAAAACTTCATCATGCATTGGAGTTTTTCTGGTACTGAGGTAATGCAGTTTACCTAGCAAAGTATCTCTCTACCTAGAAGCTGGTTGTCTAGACTTCAGAGGTGGTTAGAAGGGATGAAGTCATCATCTGAACTGCTAACATAAACCTGAAGTCCTGTCTCTGAAATCCAGTATTTGACTCATACCAGCACATTTAATACCTCTGTCCATTCGTGGGAGCCTTTCCTCTGGTGAGAAAATTAACTAAGCATGATTCACTCTTTTCAAAATATGGTATAAAATACATATGAAGATACATACTGTACCTACATTTTTTTTGTTTGTTTCTTTGTTTCTTTAGAGATTTTGCCCCAGAAATGATAAACCTGAACTTATTGCTGATTTCAAGTTACTGGAATTCAAGATCATATTTTTATAGTCTGAACAGGAAAGTTGTCCATTTCTCTACACGTGAATCAGTGCATAAGAAACTGAAAAACTGAGAGAGTCACATGGAAATTAATCAAGAATAAACATAACTCTGGAGCATTCAAGGCTGTGGAAAAAAAGTTGGGTTTCTAGTCACTACTGCCAGAGTTTGCAATCTTGTCTTACCCGTGGTGTATTAGTCACTGGATTAAATAACAATGCAGAAAGGAGGAAATAGCTATGAAGTCTGCTACTTGCTAGGCATCATCATTTATGTGTTTTGATGAAAATGATGGATGCTTTTTCCCGATTTTGATTTTTATTTCACAGCTAACAAATAAGACAGCTCCTATGGGCCAATACAGAATTCAATAGCCTAGGTGCAGTATTGACACCTATTGATTTACCAGTCTAAATAAATAGGACACATTGTGAAAAGCAAGAGCTTTTTAGACTAGATAGCTGCTGAAATGAGAACTTTCTGGATCACTTATTTGGACCTATTCACCCAAAATTATTCACTTCCAATATAGGGATCTAAAATATTAATTTTGTTATCAGGCAGGTTCAGTTCACCTTTGTGTCTTATAGCTCTGACTGCACTCATAAGACCTGGTTTATAATACATTATGCATAGTTTCTTGAGATTCATAGGCATTCTATGGTTTTCTCTGAAAGATAATACCAACAATGAAACTTTTGAAGCCTCCTCCTAGATTTGAACATAGCTTAAAAAATCTAGAACTGCATTAATCCATACAAATGTCTTCAGCAAACAAGACAATTGGATCTATGGCTCTATTTTTCCCATATAATAAGGCATTATAAGACATGTGTTGTGAAATAAAATCATTCCACATTGCCCAAAATTAAATTGATTAAAGTATTTAGCTTTTTGCTCTGGTGAAAACTTAGCATTTTAATTCTTCAGTGCTATAAGTGATTTTGTGGAAAGAGAAAGCATGCATCTTTTAAAGATGCACAAGTTCCCTGTAATCAGAGTGTTTTGTTACTCTGATCCTATAGATATCCTAAATATATTTCTCACTGATCTCACTGGGAGAGCCACATTGAGAGCAAGGGGAGAACAGACCCTTATTATTTACCGGGTCCTTCATTTGTCTTAAGATGTTTTATCGAGATGTGAGTACTATGTTATATCTAGCTGTGCATAGCTAAATGTTATTTGTTTACATATCTTTCTGTAGTCGCAGAAGTTTCTTTTGGTTCCTTTCTAAATTCGTATCCAAATGTTGCTTGCCAATGCATGAATTTAGTATCATCTGCATTACCACAAGTGATTTTTTCCTGCTATGGTGGAAATGGTATCTTGCACTTATTCATCTTTTCTCTGTTTGTTTCTATTTCTCAATTTCACCATTTATTTTGCTTCTTATGTCTTCATTGTTGGTTTTTTTTTGGTGTGATGTGGTGATGTGGAGATATATTTTTTTGTTGTCTTGACTTACTGCGAAGTCCATTTTAGCTATATAATGCTTTCCTGTTTCTGAATTGCATGTGCATATTTTTTTTTTTTTTTGTCTACAGGGCACATTTAATTACATTCATATTTAAATATAAGTACATAAATGCGTTTACACACTTATGTACCTGTATATATAAAATCTGAAGACAACATACCCCATCATTGTTGAAAGATCCCCTGTTATTCAACAACATTTGCTTGAAATTAACTCAGTAGGTTCTAGAAAAGATTTGTACCAAAGTTTCTCAGCTCTACTCAGTTTTCCTTGAGTGTTTATGTAACTTACAGTATGTTACCATTGACAGCAAAAGACTTACCAGGGAGCTTTACTTTAGCCTTGCTGTTAGTACATTGGAGCAGCAATTGTGAGAGTCCCAGACGTTATCCAGGTTTCCTGACACCCACGCATCCCACACAAATTAGTAAAGTATGCCATGCATTCACCCGCATTTGTATTTAGACTTCCCACACAGGAATATGGGATTCATGTTTGACTGTGATAGCTATACAAGTTACATGTATTGCAAATACGTTAATGCAGGCATATCCAACTTGCTTTTTTATAAATTATGTTTGTAATTTTAAAAATTGTTTCTCTGCAAAATGATATATTTATTTTTTCACTTTATAGCCTTCCAGAATGCATCATGTCTCTTCTCATAATAACCAAAAAGAATATATTTTTTTAAACCTGGTTGCCTAAGAGTAGGCACCATCAAACCATATTTAGGTATTCGAGGAAATGGCCAGATTTTCTGAGATGGGGATAGTAATGGACACTGTAAATGCATCTCGGACAGCAATGACAGGATTTTTTTATGCGTTCTTTTATTGTTGTGACATAGAATTATTTCTATATTAAATTTATTTCTATGATTTTAAGATCAAACCCAGCATTTTGAAAATAGTAAATGCTTTTCCTGTTAAGGCTGGAAGTAGACAGGGTAATTTTAGAAAGGCAAAATGTCTGTTTGAAAGCTAAGGTTATATGCCTTCTTCCTTCTCTTTCAACCTCCTCTTTCCTTCTTTCACCATTTACAAGCTATTAAATTTTTTATTGTGCGGGTTGCTCATCTCCTGTCTCATCGCCTGCCTTTTCAGGTGTCAGTTCAGCAGTTTCAAAAAGCAGGGCCAGCTAAACAGCTTGTACGTGTACCAGTTCTGTTTCACAACAGAACAAAGCTACTCAAAACCCATTTTTGCAGGTAACTTAGCAGAAGTGTTGACAGATCTTTAGGCAGCTCTTGAGGCCAAAAAGTGCCAATAGCACTGTTCTTCTTTTCATGAAATAGAAGTATGATGGATGACAGTTGTTTTAAATGATCTAGAGAAGTATTGTTTCAATGCTATGATGGCTTGACATGCTCACAGCGCATTGGTCTAGTCAATGCTTAAGACTAAAGAAAGCGTTCTGTTATGTTGTTGTTGTTTTATGTATGTATTTTTCCCAGTAATATTGGCCTAGTTGTTGAAAACATTCCAAAAAAACCACAGCTAGCCTGTCAGACGCACAGACTGCACACTTGTGCATATACACCCACAGAAATACCTACCTTGGATAGTTTTCATAATATTCTTTGCTCCAAGATGTAGAAATCGTGTATTACATAAGCATTCCCCCCCCCC